>NW_008602944.1:0-17076 GCF_000691845.1 Merops nubicus | reverse complement strand
TTTCCCATTGCATTACATTCTCAGATGTGAGACCTGCAAGTGTCCTACGTGGACACAGTGTCTGAGAGCTGGATATAAGGTCTACAAGTGGGGTATACTCACTAAATGATTTACCAGTATCTGTGCTGATCTGTTCTGGCAGTAGGAAGTAATATTCCTCTTAGGTGGCTGAACACGATTAGAGACCAGCAGTTTTCTTCCAGTTCTCAAAAAGAATGGAGATAAGGTTATGCCTCTTACTTGTAAACTCTTGGTACTGAGTCTGTAAGCTTCACTGAAAAGGGAAGGAATGAAGGCAAAAAAGGGACAATTGTTCTGCAGATGAGTTTTCCCTTGAGTTTCTCCCAAGGTTTCTTCACGCAGCAGATAAAGATGCAGCCCCAGTGATGTTTAGAGGGTCGATAACAGTCCCTTTTTCCCATATCTGTCTGCCTATTGCTTTTCCTTAATTTCCCTTCTGTTTTTCATAAAAACTCCTTTATATTTTCCTGCTCTCAAGGCCAGAATTCTAAAAACTGAACTGCTGATTAGGGAACAGTTTGCAGATTTGTATTGTGTCTTTAACCTTGATCCAAGACAAAGGCAGCAGAAACAGTCCCCGCAGTGAATGTTTAACGTGCATTTCACTGCACCTGGCACAGGGTCTACAATTTGAAGTGCTGAGGTGATTCTGGATTACCTACTGACAACCTTCTGCAAAGGCTGCACATGAGTGCAAGTAGAGTGGGGTACCTATATAAAAACTGTATAAAGCATTATTCTGCTTAATCATGGTTCTTGCAAGGGCTCAGAGTACAGTTCTCCACACAACCAGCAGACCACTTCCACCAGCCACTTGTTCTTTGGTCAGTAGGTGTGGCCACTTAAAGTAACTTTTTCTAGTTCTGTAAAAACCCATTCTGGCTTTCCTGTTTGTCTGCATTTCCTTGCACTATATCTGCTTTTTATATTCCTTTATAACCTGCTCATGAAATACAAACACTCCCTTGACATTCTCCTCTTTCTTTTACAGATCTACTCTTTCTAGTCTGGAAAATGTCTCTTCTTGAGCAAAATATTTATTACTGACATAGCTTTCACCATATTTAATACAGAAAACTGGAAACCTGTCTTACTATGAGATCACAGTAACAGCATGGCTACTTTAAGGTGGGATAAAGTGGATATATGGGAGTGTGCATCAGGTTCACCAATTTTATATTGGAGTATTAGGGAAAAGCATAAAAAGGACAGAATATGCTATTCTAGAAATGCCTGTGGTTCCAAGAAGGCACATCTGTACCTGTCTCTCTGATTAGCTAATCAGTCAATTGTCTACCAAAAAGAAGCTGTGCATAAAACAATCTAGTCAGTGGTAGGATGAATAGAAAAGTGGAACAGGTTCTTATGGGAATACTCTAAAAACACAGACTTCTGGCATTCCAAGACAGCTGTGAGAAAATAGGTTTGGTTTGTGAAATGTTCAACAAAGCTGAAGTCTGTCAGCTTGGTAATATGACATGTTTAGCCCAACCACTTCTAAATGTGTCTGCACTGGGAATTTTTTAGCATTGTATTAATTCAATGAACAATATAAACTTACTGTAGCTATATACCCCTGGATTTACATCAGTAAATGTCTATGCTACAGGGATTTTAAATAGCCTTAACTCATGTTATGTGTTGTTTGGAGTTTTTGTTGGTTGGTTGGTTTTTGTTCGTTTGTTTTTAATTAGTCATGTACAGCCTGTATTTTAAACAGTTCTTCCCTGAATTTTAGAGATGTGAAAGGGTTTAATCTCACTATGAACCTGAAGTACAGTCAGCATACTTTTCATTTCTGAATGAAATATTGGCCAGAAATATCCCACAGTATCTTTTGCAGTATTTACACTCTCTTGACAGCACAGCTATCGATTTCCTAATCCTATTCAAAAGAGGGTAGTGGCACAAAAAGCAGGATATGTGGAAACATCTTGTTTCACAAATCAGCAAGGATGCTTAGTTTGTGTCACATTATCTGTGGATATATTGCAGGAAAATTTCAGGTCTACTGAAAGTCTGTAATACTGAGCAAAGCATTTGATTGAATTGTATTCATAGCTAACTATAAGATGTTTCTGGGTCATGTCCTGATAGTTCATTACTCATTTGAAAAAATCATTGAAATAAATCCAATAAGCTGTATAAGGGAGAAAAAGGTGGCTTGGGTCTCAAGTACATCCATTAATCTTCTGCAAATCAAAATATGCTAGAGTTAATTGAGTTTATATTAAAATCTACCCAGGGGAGTAGTTCTCCTAACACATATTGCCAATAATGCCAAGTGGTGTGTGGGATCCATAAGCAAAAGCAAATAGAATATGCATATATTTTCCAGAAATTTCAAGAGCACACAGGAGTTGTTGCCCTGACCATCAAAAGCTGCTAGTTCCTTTTATTTCTTAGACACATAAGCAAATTACCATTTTCAGAAGTGCTTACATTTCAGCAACTTTCATTGTTCTGATCATAAATGTTGGGATGGGAGTACTTTTTTCCAAACACAGGGCCCAATCCCAGAAACACTCCTGCAGGAAAAAAAGGCTTGTGGGATGATTCATCACACAAAGCAAGAATCCTCTTCTCTGTTGTCCAACTGATTCTTTTTCATAGCATGAAACAAGCACATTTTGACAGGTGTAAATGTCCACCTCATCCAGGTGGGAGCAGAAGATGAGACCCATCAAAGAAAAACTTGCTTACAAATGATATATAATAACCATATTTAAAAGTAATATGTCTCTCTCCTGCTAGAAGGAAGAGGAGTGACAAGAATTCCTTGCAAAACTTCCAACAGTCAGCTTGAATGCAGTAATGTAAGAAATAGTTTCTGCCATTTACCTTCTGCAGAATGCAAATGAACCCGAAATCCACTGCAGGTATTTAGACTGTGAAGTGAAGAAAGGAGGGAAGATAAAACAGAAGCAAAGAGCAGCCTCGACTCGCGCGGTGAAGCACAAACACTCCTCCAATTAAGCTACACTCTGAATTTCTCTGACAATTCATAAAGCTGCTCTGGGCTTCAGAAGAATTTCTGTGCCTCCTCTCAAAACCTGAGCATGTTTCATACACACCTTTCAGTCCCTAGCACTTCAAGAATGCCATGAATGTGCTGTACAAAAGAGAAAATAACCATGGGAGTGTCTATAAAGCATGACCATCCCATCCACCTTCAACTCATGCTGTGGGATGCTGGGTTGTGGGTCTAAGCCCCTTCTTGCCTACTGCTCCATCTGTGGAGCAGGTTTCACCCTGCAGCTGACCCCCCCCAGCACTGAGATGTTTCAGCAGGCCCAGCCCTCTATGCCAGCTGCCACACCAGCACTGAGCAATGTTTGGATGGTGACAATTCTTCTGCTAAGATGGGGCCTGACATTTATCCGCTGAGGAGGCTTCGCAGGAAAGCTGTAAAGCTCTCTGGTGAGTTTTAAAATCTATCCACCTACACTGCAAGCAATTAATACTTAATCATCATAATCTGCTTGTAAAATAGGTAAGTACTGTCATTTGCGCTTCCCGTAATCCAGCCTAAACCACTTCCAGTGCTTTTAGATGCCAACCAAGCAGCTCTGGAAAAACTGTGCTGAGCCTGGGAGAAAGAATTCTCTCCCAGGTAAGCAGACAGGTCTCTTTTCACCTTCTGCTGGCTGCAGAACACTTTGAAATTTATGCTCTCAGGTCAGGGTAGGTACCGAATACAGACTCTGATGTCTGCTGTGCTTGTTTGCTCTGTTTTCCAAATATGGTAGAGGAAAACCTGGGTCAAACCAGATAGAAAATGCACTTTTCCAAATTATACATCACATAAACACATCAAACTCCCACTTGCATTAAAGGAGTTATGTTCACCTAAGCAAAGCCATAATTTGCTTCCAGCATTCCCACATACTCATCTCTTAAGCAGCATATTTTTAGAGAAAAATACAGGTTTGGAAAACTGGAAAAATAATAAAAATGCATGGGGAACTTGCTGTCAAAATCAAACTTATTTGAAAATATTCATTTGTCTCTCATTCACAATCAGGCAGCTTATTTACATAAAAAGTGTAAAGTGAGGTTAAATAAAAAACAGACTAAAAACTCACTATTTTAACCATACAGCACGTTCCTAACCACTTCAAAACCATATGAAGTAGAACTGCATGATGAATCACCATAACGTTCCCATTTAAAAGAATGGATTTTTTTCCCTACCTTACCAGGAAACTCTGACTTTATCCCACTAGAAGTGCTTTAATGATCTCTATGAACTACTTGCTTGGCAGAAAACGATATAGAAATGAATCACCAATTCTATAGAAAGGGGAAAAGAAAATTGTAATATATGCAAAATACCAAAACTAATAGACTCTCTACTGCTCAAGTGGAATCTACACAAATGGGACAAGGGTCACTGGTACTACACCACCTCTGACAGTATGGTGGCTCCAGGAAGCTGCACAAGTACACTCCTATAGTGCCACCAATCTGTCTTAAAGGAGGACGGAGCAGCTTTGGTGACCCTAATACAGTTCAGAGAGCAGTACTTGAACAATGAGCTATTGGGGATATCACTCATTACAATTAACAGTAACAGTCTGACCACACAAGTGCAGTGAATGGAAATAAAACGAAAAACCCACAAGTGCTATACATAAATGTATTGTTTTAAAGGAATTTATTTTAAGATGCAAGTTTCTGAGAACATGGAAGATAGTCATTGGAGACAGACTTGCTTTTCATCGATGACCTTGACTGTCACTGCTGGTTACCCTTGGCAACAGCCAAAGAACAGCTGGGTTTCAATAAAACGAAAATGCAAGGGAGAGCAAGGACCAATGTTGCCAGTGAGTTTAATTGCCCACTTTCATGTTTGTATTAGTAATTGGTTTCTAGGGTGTTGGGTTTGTTAGATGTTTAATCCATAGGGCTGGTAATACCCGTGCTGCTGCTGTTCCTTACGCACGGGCGAGTGTCTTTCTTGACAGCCACGGAGAGGCTTGGGCAATACCTGCCCATGAGTGAGGCAAGTGCCCCTCTCCCCATTCTGCTGCTGACCCCACTGCACCTCGAGTTGCCTTGTCTCAGATACCAGCACTCTCTTGTGGCCAGCACGCTTAAGGACCAAGCAAAACATCTTTTGCTTCAGGGAAGACATGCCTGTGTACCAGGAAACCCAGGCAGGGACTGATACCTGGCTTGGCAACCACGGCGGATGTTTCAAGGTCACCATAATTGCCTATTGTGCTTTTCTTTTTTGCCCTCAAGAAATAATCAAACTAATGATCCCATTTCCTGGCAAACCCAGAAACTCTATTAATTTCACTGATTCATCCTAATACAGCGATCACTGCCAAGAATTTATTTCGGTGTTTGGTGTGCGGTGAAGCTAATGTAATTTGAAAATTATAACATTGTAAGATATGTAGTGACATAGGATTGATTAAAAATGCAATTTAAATGAATCACATGCTTGCTCCCCTGGAAAGATTAGTTATGGCCAGTAGAAAAGAAAGAGATGAGACTGAAAACAACAGGGGCGTGGGTTTGATGCAACTGAGCTTCCCCACGTTGGCTTGTGACTGCTAATCCAGCCTGTAGCACAGACTGTGACACCTTTAAATCACTGCACACGTTTGGGTGAAGACAATTTGCTTGGTTATGAGCAGAATAACATCTAAAGGTGTTCATCCAATTTGTAATAAAATCTAACTCTTCCCATTACTAATTCTACATAGTTACAAGCCCACAAACATCTTGATGATCTGCAGTCTTAAAATTAATCAGCTTTAAGGAAAGCTGGAATTGTTTGTCCTAAACAATTCAGTCATGTGATTAAAGGGAAACAGGTGTAAGATGCAAGAGTCGGGGAAGAGATTCTGCTCTGGGTTTTTGTTTGATCTGCAAAGCCAGCCATCTCATCTGTTGCATTCATTCTCCTTTAGGAAACATTAATCTGCACAGATGGTGAAACCTAGTAATCTCTGCTACCAGCTGCAGAGTGGAATTTTTAATGAAATGGGAATTTGAAGGTTTTCACAGAAAGCACTAGAATCACTCCCATTATTTCCCGTGATGCCCAAATTACTTTGACTGTTATTTGACATCTACTGTACTGTAAATATAACAGCCGCATAGATTTGGTCAAAGCCCAAATACAATCATTTTGGAACAGCCTTTATTGTTTGCAAAAGCCAGATGCTGAAAGCGCTTCAATGAAAGAGAAATAAAGCATCCACCCCCAGCAGATCTACTAGAAAAAGGTTGAGAACTTAAAATCTCTTATTTGGAAACTTTATTCTATCTTTCTCTGAGATTTAAAATAGTTTTATCATGTTTGTTAAGCAAGCCAGAGATTAAACATAAAATAAGATTAGTAAAGAAAGACAACATGTAGAAAACAGTCACGATCAGTTTTTCAGCCTTATGATGTAAAGATTTGGGGTGAAGAATGTTCTCCAGCAATTCCATTTTTGAAAGAAAAAAAAAAAAGAGCCCTGATCTAGAAAGAGAATGATAAAGTAAAAGTTAGGAGTAGCAATCCTAACCAACAGGAACTAAATCAACCTACAGCTAAGGATGTGAATTAACAGTTTGAAAATCATAACACCACAGATGAATTTTATCTTGAAATTAAGGTTAATTGTGTGATTTTGTTAAAAGCTTATGACACTATTAAGAATAACACTAATTTCTATTAAAGAATTCCTCTAGGAGTTATTTTTATCATATACAAGCATTTTGGTGCAATTAATCAGGTCCACTGAAGTGAACAGGATCTTTACAGGTGTATGCAGGACAAGTGTTGGTCTTTACAATGAAAGCTTAGGAATTTGCCTTTCTGATGTGCATTTCACCACAACTTCCCCATTAAACATGTTTTACTGCAGGAGCTGCAGTACTATGGCCTCCTGTAGTAATATTTAATATAGTGAAGACAGAGGTTTGCATTTGTTTTGGAACTAACACACACAAAGTGTATGTATGAGAGCAATCACAAATGCCAGATTGTTCTTGTGTAAATTTAGTTTGAGAAAGTTCTGAATGAGCTGTAACTCCAATAAGAGAAACATTTGCAACTGTGAAAAGCAGTAGGAAGTTTATTGCCAGAAGGATCAAATCCTCTGATACTGAGGTAGGACAAAATTCTCTTCATTTCTGAGATGCAGGAGCACGATGAAAACAAAACAGATAAAGGGAAAGAAATCATTAAATAGACCCATATTTACTTCGTTATTTTTTTCTAAAAATAATGTGAATGCAAGTTTTTGGGAAGGATTTATATCTAGGCTCCATTTCTGAGTAGTTTATTAAGGGCTTCTAAACGTTTGATGTACAATAGAGTTCTAAACTGATTCCTGTTGAGGAAGGATAATGCAGAATGTCTGCTTGTGGGAGCAGAGATCCAGGCTCTGCTTCTGCCTCACCATCACGTTACCTCAGATATTGCAGATAAACCACTGAAATTTTGGTGAATAAAAATTTATCTTGCCTTCCTGTGTCACAAAATGGGCAGGTGAGACTCAGGTGAGAGCCAATATTGCTCATTTGACTTCAGTGGGGATGAATTC
Source organism: Merops nubicus (assembly GCF_000691845.1). Lineage (NCBI taxonomy): Eukaryota > Metazoa > Chordata > Aves > Coraciiformes > Meropidae > Merops > Merops nubicus. The sequence goes on along the minus strand of NW_008602944.1, from coordinate 9,505 downwards.
ACTTATGCCAGACCTAATTTGTTCCTAGCAGTTCCAGAAACACAAAATCAAGCACCAAGAGGTGCTTTGGAAATAAGACCAATTCAGGTCTGATCTCTGAAGTCTTTGCTGAGTTGTTCTGAATACAATTGTATCATACTGTAAATATGATGATGTAAGGTAGTGAATAAGTGATTTACCCCTGAGCACTAGGGACTTGTGTTTTACCTGCATTTGCCTGGTTATTCTGGTCAGAACCAAAAGGCCAGAAGTTCACAAAATAACCCAAGGGTAAGGTAAATAGTTTTGAAATGAATCAAGTAAATGATCTGTGTTATATGTGTGCAGCCTCCATGGCAAAGGTGCCATCAAAGTGTTGGGTCAAATCAAATCAATCAGTTAAAGTGCTATAAAATATGAATGCAGAGGGAATAGATGAGATCTTGATGTGAATAATAAAATAGTCTATAAACTACCTGAAATAAATCAATCTTCCTTTCATGCAGCAAATACAAAATGCAGTATATTTCATATTAACTGTGGCTGAAGTGAAAATATATTCAGATGAAGATACAATATTAGAAGTCGATTTAATCTACTGGAGGACAACACTGCTTTAAGTGATCATTTACTTCACAGAAGTCTAGGGGGTCAGAGCTTTAAAATTAATTCAGTCCTTAAGATGCAAATAGACACTTGAAATGGTTTTGAAAGACATAGACTCATTCTGCCACTAAGTTCTGTTGATGAAAACAGGGTTCAGAACATTTGTAAATCTTCATTAGGTATGCAACTATGTTAAAAATATGGTCCAAGAACTCTCTCAAAGTTTCCTCTGAAAATTCTGTCATGGAAATGGCTTTGTTTCAGAAAAAAACATTTTAGTGAAATAGCTTTATTTCTCTTGAAACATTCTTCACCGTGATATTTATCCCTTTAGTGCAGAAAATAATAGAATTCATGTTTTTAATTAAAATGAGCAACAAACATTCTGATGGAAAGTGCAATGGGGGGAAAAAGCCCTACCAAATCTATTTCAATCAAAAACCTCCCACTAAAAGCATCTGGCTTTTCTGACTACTCATCAGGAAAGCATTTTTTAGTTCTATATAATCCACCAGTCAAATTCACGCGTGAGAAATGTTACAAAGAGAAAACCCATTTACAAAACCAGTCTTGGTTAACTCAAAATGATTTAAAACCTATAAAATATAAACATTCTATTTTATTTCCTTCAAACCAATTCTCCATATTATTCTGAGTATATTCCAAGGTATATAATAAACACAAAAATCTACCCCAGTATGTTTACTTCATATTCGTTATAGAGATTGAGAAGGCAACAGTAAATGGAGAACAGAGTTTGAGGAAACACATTTCTCCCATGTGTGTCTTTCCTCACGACAGCAGTGTCTGCTCCCAGCTCCCCTCCTCACGGAGCCACCACAGCCCATCCATCTGCCTGCAGCTCTTGCAGATTCCCCGAGGGGCTGCCAGGATGGGAGCGCTCTGGCTGGCTCTCCTGAGGCTAAGGAATGCCCCTGCTCCCTATTTAGCCACAATTTCAGTGATTTGGGATTTGGCCTAGATACACTTAGCAGGGCACAATGGATAAAGATACTCACAGATAGATTTGTGTTTCAGTAATACTGGTGCAAATCCAGAATTATACTGGATTTATGTTTAGCTGAGACAAGAACGTAATGTACACAGGGTTGCTTTTTTTTTTTTTTTTTTTTATACAACAATATTGGAATGTTTCTGTATGCATAAATGAGTAAATATTAATTTCCTTAAAACACATTGCTCTTGTAGAAATGATTAAAGGACAAGAAAAAAGAAAAAGAACTGCTTGGAATTGCTAACCAGATTTTTTTCCTGACTATCGCTTTATCTGATGAATTCTGTTTCACAGCATATGGCTTCAATCTAAGCTAGTTACCACACTTCTATTATACCTTTCATACTTTCAGAGAAGATACTGCCTCAAGTTCTCATTTATAAATGAGAAAGCCTATGCTGTAATTCTCAGCCATAAACAACAAAAACGTCTTTGCAAACAACTGCAAAATATTAAATATTCCTTCCTTAGACCATAAGTTTCCTTCCATTCATATTCATAGAAAATTACAGTCTTCTGCGAGGGTTATTGACCTATGACTTATTTTTCTGTCAAACAGTTTGTGCCAGCAGTTAACTATAGTATCACCTCAGTGTCTAACTTGCACAAATACCCATGGTTATGCCTAATTACTGTTATGTGTAAGCTGAGGCTGAAAAATTGCAAGTGCAGTTTTATTCAGTGCATTTGGTAGGACGCTCCACAGAAATCTGCAAGAGTTTATCAACTGACCCTCTGTTGGAATTAAACAAACAAACAAGCAAAACAGAACTCATCACATTTTAAGGAAAATACTCTGAATGATCATATTGTAATGGATAACTCTTAGTTTGTTAATCAAAATTTGACTGCTCAATTACTTGTTGGGGCAGTTTGTTGGAAACTGCTTGCTTGCTTGGAGTTTAACTGAGAATATGGCTTAGTAAACTATAATTGCTAAAAAAGGCTTTTAAATAAGCCATCATAACAAAGGCAGTACTATTTGTGTAACAGAGATTCCATAGCATTAAATGTTGTGACTCATAATACTTCCAACCTTCTCCTTAAAGCAGCTCAATGTTTCAGCTGCTAGCATTCTTGTTAGGAAAACTTTGAAGTGCTGGGGAAAGTAGAGGTGAAGATACCACTGAAAAGAAAAAAAGGCAACAAACCAAAAAAAACAAAGCATGAAACATAGACAAAGGGAGTAGTAGCAAGAGCAAAAAAAAGAGAGTTGGGAATAAAGGGGGACTCTTGTGGGGTGAGGAGAGGAGGAAAGGGCTGTCATCAGGAACCTCCGAGCTATTTAAGAAAGACATTTTGCTGCTTTTATCCCAAGCAATTACACTGCATCTATCTCCTGTTATACCGTGTGTGACACAATGAAAGCCACCCACACTATTAAAAATGAGAAGGAAAGATCTATTTGGTGAAAGGAAGGCAGCACTACAAAACTTCCGAGGCCTTGCAAGACGAGGCAAAGAAAAGCTTTTATTAAACGTCGTGCCTTGTTGAGCACAGCTTTCCTTTGTGACGTGCACCGTGCTCACAATAAACAGCTTTTGGGGTTTTCAAAGGCCTCAGCTTTGCTTCAGTGTGTTTAATCACCTGGGAAAGCTGTTTATTGCCTTGTATACTTACCCCATCATGAACATTATCCTTTAAGTATAAGGCTTTATGGTGGGTCTAAGCAGGCCAAATGATGCAAGGGGACAAGGCACTATCAAAGCTGTGTGCAAGCACAGAAAATAAATCCCTACGAGGACTACAGACCATGAAAGTAGAAAGATAAGCTACAGTAATGCAGTGCAATGATTTCACAGGCACTCTGCTTATCCTTTAAAATGCACCCTTGGTTGTTGAGAGCCACACTGGCAATCTCATATGCAACTATCAAAGAAAGACGTAGGCATTCAAAGAAAATTATGAGGGATCATGACAGACAAAGCCAGAAAGGCTAATAAAGGGCATTTCTGTATACTTTACTTCTGAAGGCTTCAGCTAGGATGCTTTAAACCAGCTGCAAACATCATAAAAAAAGCCGAACACTGAGGAAGTATTTAAATGAGAAAATGTGGTGTTACACAGAGCACTTCCTTTATCAACAGCGAAGGATACATACACTAGTAAAGAACATTTTCTAAAAGGCTATCAAGACCAGGAACAATTAATCAAAGGCTTTTTAATATAACAGAGTAGTTTTTCTTCCTGTGACAGGCAGAGATAGAAAGATAGTTGAACTCAATTCAGATAACTTTTAAGGGTTTTTTTCAGGTATTTTTACTTACTGTTATATTCTTAACAAAAGGCATGCAACAACTGTGTGGCTACTGGGTTTGATAACAAAGATACATAATGGTGGCCAGCATGAGATCAAACAAAGCAATGATGGTGACACATCTCCCTATTTCTGAAAAGGTCTCGTCTCACTAGAATTCCTGAATTCTCTTTGTGTGACCATTTTTTACAAAGATGGAAAAAAACCCAGTGTATTAAAAAATGGGAAGATAAAGCTGACATTAATTGTATATCGCAGGTAAAAGCACTGGGCCAGATACCTTCCTTGTCTGTAATGCATTAAGTATGCCCACAAAGAGGCATTTTGCAGAGATTGACAAGAAGTTTGCAATTCTTACTCAGTAGAAATTGTGCATTTACTACTCCCCTGTGTGGTCTAAAAAAAAAAAAATTTCCTTTTATTTAGAGCATTGACTGATAAGTGAATTTTCCATGGCAGGAAAATTCTAACTTCTCATTTTTTAACCATTTTTTTTTTCTTTACATTTTGTACATTTCTCTTTATTTTTTCTCCACTTCATTAAATTACTCTGTTCAACTCAGTAATAATTGTTTAACTTTCAGTGATCTCTCAAGCCCACACTCAATGAGTTCTACTGAAGAAGCACAGATTCAGTAACTAAAAGTTTCATTATGTTGTGCTTGTTTTTTACGTGTTAAGCTATTTTCTTTTTCAAATGTGTTTGGCAAAGCCATTTTGTTTTACACCCTAGCAGTATTTATACTGTTTAACATACTCACCAATTCCTCAACTAGAACCAAATATTGCTTGCTATCCTCTTCCAAATAATTCTCTTTGATTGCCAAAAGCAACTCCCATTAAATGCAAAAAGATTCTATGTTAAATTACAGCCAAATTTGGTTAAAGAAAAAAGATTAACATTTAGGCCAATGAGATGTGTTGGATCCTCAACTTCAAAAGGTCATGAAGAAACTCCAACCCACACAAAACAGACCACAAAAGTTCTGAATCAAAACTTGCTTGCAAACACCAACAGGACAGCATAAATATCCTGTTGGCTTCTGCAGAGTTCTTCAGGAATTCTGGCAGAGAGAAAGTAACAGGAATAAATCTTGCTATTTAAAATAACACCACAGATTCTTTGTAGAAAAATGATGGAACATTTTGCAGGTAGGTAGGGATCCTTGAGCAAACATCATTGGACAATCGTGGCATAAACACCTAATCATGGCAATGTGCCACTGACTTTTCAGGGAGCAGCATAACCACCAGTGTCTAATTCTGGTTCTTCACCATGAAGTGACTTGGACTTTAAAATTAAATAGTGCTTGCTCAGCCAGTGAGAGTCAAAGCCATAAACCTTGTAATTCATGTTTATGTTGTGTGAAGTTGCAAAAATAAATCTTGTTTTAAGAAAAAAATATTCAGTATATTTGATGCAATTTCACTGTACTTACAAGATGATCAGCTGAATTAGCAAACTGAAAATGATGGCATTTGAAGCAAGTAGTGCTGCAGATGCTAAATAACCAGTGCAATTGCAAAGTCAGTAAGGCTTTCCATAAATGCTAATCTATTATGAAGGGAATATAACTCCAGTGAATTATTTACTTTTCATCTTTTCAAATTCACTGAAAATTTGTCTAGCTACCTTTAATTTACAGTGCATTTATTCTGAGGTGTCCGAGACAGTCTGAACTGCTTTATGCTCATGAATTAAGGGGGGAAATTAATTTCATTAGACTGCAGGCATCTAAGAGCTTGGTTTTCCTTACCAAGCAAAGCAGACACTTCCTCAGGCTGTTCTTAAATGCCCATATTAAAGCAAAGTAATAATAGTTAATATTTCTGGAGAGAGGTCAGGATTAAAGCAGCCAGAATCTGCTCAACAGACAGACTCACAGAATGTTGGCTGACAGAGCTCTCTGGAGATTTCTAGTTCAGTCTCCTGCTCCAAGCAATCCATGGCTTCATCCAGCTAAGTCTTGCTCATGGATTTTGTGTTGAAAAGGAAAAAGAAGGTGTTCCTTGCACATATTCCATGTTCAGACATGTCTCACTGACTTCAGCTGAGCGAAGGAAAGTTCTTACCTTTTTCCTGGGCCTTTTGCATGCATTTATGGAAGTATTGCATACATGTACCCACAACAAGATGAAGGAAGATGCTGAATTTTCAGTTGTGGTTAATGAAATCCTGTAAGCAGTCACAAGTCCTTTGCCCAGTCAATGACTCATCTGTGTCCAGAAACCACCAAAAAGCAGGACTAGTGGCAATGCCATTTTATCAAAACTAACTGGGATTGTAATATGACCATAAAATTTAGGTCTTAAAACTGAGTAACAACTTTCAGTCACAACTGACCTACATCAGAAGGAAAATTTTTCCCTGCACTTTTAAATCCATCAGCAGTAAATGCTGAACATCTAACCAACAATTGCTTAGCTAATTTATACTTGTTGGCTAGCTATACAGCACTTCCTCTCCTTTCTTAGAATACAGGTAATGTCATATTTGTTACCATATCTTGCTAGCAAATGAATTGAATTTACCACTTGATCAAGCATGAAATTATGTTTTCAATAATAACTCAATAAAAGCTGCATAAGCTGGGAACAATTACATATCTCATTGAAGAATCTGGTATCACCAAAGGTGTCGATTTTAGTCATTACATAAAGTGTGATTGCCCATCTATAGTGCATCAAGACAGAAAGCTGACAGCAGCCCAGTTAGCTCCGATGAGCCAATAGTGGATGCAGGTCGTAAAGCTTATTATTCATTGGGCTCAAAATACCATAAAAAGCTAATGAAATGTAACTTCCATTTTGCAAAAAATTGCGAAATAGATCTCTTTAATGCTTTGTGGACTCTTGCTGCCACAGCAGATCTTGAGATGAGAACTATCCTTCTCATTCTGGGCTTGCTGTTCCAGTTTCCTTCTTGTTTGCAGCCACTTTCTGTCTGCTCTAATTGGGTGCTGGTCCTCGTGCTCTCTATAATAGTATCATTCATTTTCACAATATTTGATGTGCAGAACTCCTCTCTCTGTCTTCTCATGCTATTAAAAAATGATTGCAGTCAGGCCAACAGTAATATTTATAAAGTTTGTTGTAATAATTTGACATACTCAATATTTCATCTAGCACAGCTGGTTTATTCTCCCATTACATACACCAGATGCTGTAATATTGTTCCTAATCTATGCGTGGAGTGCTCAGCTAAAGGCTGCTGAGTACTTCCACACCATCCAGCACTGGCTCACAGCTCTACAGCACGGCGCTCTCTCCAGTAATCACCTCTCTGCTGCTCACAGAAAACGGTGGTCCCAAACCTTTGAAAGATAACAGATGGTATCTGGCAGAAGCAGGAAGAAAAGTTAAAGTGCTGGGATGCATTTTGCTGCTCCTGGTAGCTCCTTTTTTCAGGAATCACTTGAGTATACAGTCCACTGCACATCCCTTTACTTAGTTTTGCAGGGTACAATGGTGCACTGAAAAAGGGCAAACATTACTAGACAAAGGATTTTAGATGCTGAAATGGATATGTGGTTTTACAGCTAAAGGGCTTTCAGGAAAAGACAAGTTTAAGTGGAAGAGAGGATATGAGCAAAATCCATTGGCTGAAATAATACTTAATCCTTTCAATGAGATAATCAGAGAGCCCAGAACTAGCTGACAAAAGAGACTGGACTGAGAATTCCTCATTATTAACAGCATTATCAGAGATCTGGAAACGAATGATAGAGATGCAAGTGAAATACTCCCTGCCTTGTAATGACTTCTGGGTTCTTATTTAGTGCCTTGCAGAGGTTTTCATTAGCACAGCCTTCTATGAACAAACATATTTTGGAGTTCGTGGTGAAGAATACATTCACAACTGTGTTTCTGCTTTTATATCTTTTGCTTAGTTTGCAGGGGATGATGTGTACCTGTTAGCAGTCCAGGCAGCAATGCACTCAGCATGATAAGAATTGAGAATGAAAGATTGGTCTTTCCGTGAGGATATCATGCCTTCACTTGCAAAGGTGAGCATTCATTAAGAAAACTGGTCTAAGTCTTCTTCCTGATAAATTATTTCCCCTCTTCCCTTGCACTGTTTTGGGAGAGTAGGAACAGGAGGTGATGAAGCAGCTGGACACATATAAACATCTTGGTGGTATTTGCAGTGATATTCTAAGGGGAACTGAGTAAACCTTCAACTTCAAACAGCATTTAAAGAACATGACATTTGGAAAAATATCAGTCCATTCAAATATCCTGAGCTGTTCAGGCCAGCAGTTTCCCCTAAACCATGGAGATGGATGCAGAGGTGACCACCGTGGCTGGCTGAGCTCCAGACCAGCTCCGCAGTGCCAACTCAGATACCCTGTTTTCATAACTGAAGCTGATACCTCTGCTTGTTCTTCTCTGAGAGAGCTTTGGTACTTCTAAGCAGATTGTCTCCTAGTGCACCTTTGGCCTGTGAGACTTACCACACAGCTGTAAGAGGATTTTAGCAGTGGCCTTGCTCAGTGTAAGTCTAGCAGTCCTTACATGTGTCCCTGCATTGCACTTTGCAGCAGCTCTCAGAGGCTTTGTGATGCCTAGCTCCCTAACTTCAATTTATCACAACAGTAAGAGAACACCATACCACTTGCATTCAAAAGCTGTTGGATCTTCTACATTAATTTCTGCTAAAAGAATGAAAACTCCTTAGTTGAGACACTCCTTGAGTACGTCGTTAAGATTTTTATTCAAGCGATGTTACATTATTCTTAGTTTATCAACTTTATTTTGCTTATGAGATTGTGTTCTCAGTGCTGTTTGCCCTGAAAGGCATTGAAAATGATGCATTTCTGACAGAGAAAATAGCAGCGAGACACTGACATGCAGAACAGAGATGTTAACAGCAGCAGTGTACAGGATATGCAATTCACATCTCCCTGTGAAATTCCCTGTTTGTTACCCAAGTCCTTGGCTTTGACTGCTCCTGCCTTAGCAGACACGCACTGCACGCACTAAGATGCCTGCAAATAATTCATTATAATAGTAACAAATTGATTGTTGAGCTGTTTCCTACTTTCTCTGCACTAACTCCAGTAGCTGCCGGCCAGTTCCACCCAATTTTGATAAAGAAGAAGATATGTCAGTGTTCTGTGAAAACTGGGTAGAGGAAAGGACTAAACCAATTTTGTACTGAGGGACAGGCAGGTGAAACTGAGGTATTACAGACTGCTGTTGGCAGCAGCCAGCAGGGCAATCAGAGGGTGCATTTGCAGACTGGCTGACACAGAGGGACTTGGAAATAGCCACAACATTTTCTGCCTTTGCCTTCTAATGGAGGGGACCTGTGGAGGAGTGGAGAAGTGATAATGGGGGACAGAGGCTGTAGAGAAGCTAAAATGAGATTCTGTAGGAAGCCAGACTGCATTGTTTCTTCTGTTTATGGAACACTTTCTGTTAACAGAAGACTTCTCACAAAGAGGCCTCCCAGAAGGTCAAGATACAAAAATCATTTACAGCCAATATGTAGCTACTGCCTCAAGATCTGAGGACATTAGGGTGATGAATAAGGGGCAAGCTGATGGTGCAAAACTTTGCACAATAACAGAGGACCATTCCATGAGAAATCTGATCATAGATGCTGGCATACATCTGGGCTTCCAAACAATATCCTTCTATAAATA
>NW_008602943.1:0-249 GCF_000691845.1 Merops nubicus | reverse complement strand
TGTGGGTGTCACTGTCCCACAGGGATGCACCGGGCACAGCGTGAGCCAGCAGTCAGGGGCCTCCCCACTGCTCTCCGGGCAGGATTTAGCCCTAAAATGAGGAGTTAGATGTGCCTGGGGCAGCACTGGCACAGGCAGAGGGGCTGGGGAGGGGGAACAACCCCTGCCTGGCACCCCCAGTCCTTCTCCCTCTTCTAGCCCTGGCCCCGATGCTGGAGCACAATGGGTGCCCTCTGGGAGGCATGAGAC
>NW_008602942.1:0-1829 GCF_000691845.1 Merops nubicus | reverse complement strand
GGAGCTGCGGGGGGGCTCGGGCGGGGGGACCTCCTGCCGCAGCTGCCGGGCTGGCTCCGCTGCCTCTATTTATAATCCCTGCCCTCCCCCCTGCGCTGACTGGCTCAGCCCTTGCAGATCCACTGCCGGGGACCTGCTCGTCACGAAATCCGCTTTTTTTCGGCTACGGAAGTCGCTATTGAGCATGTGTGAGAGCTCCTGCGCCTCTGTTCTGGATATTTCTGAGGCCTCTGCTGCTTCTACCTGCCCAATTTTTGCTCCTGCTGTCTGTAAGTGAAGGCACAGAGGAGTCTGCCTCGAAACGCTGCCCGGTCCCGGCACCGAGAGGACACAAGGAGCAGAGGAGGAGGCGAGGGATGGGCCGTGGCTGCCGAGGTGTCTGCAGCCCTGGGGCTGCTGTGGGCAGGTAGAACATCCCCACTGGGCTTTAGAGAGATGCCTCTAAATCTCAGCCCAAAACACTTGGGTGTTTTGGAGAGGTCGCTGTTATTCCTGAGACCAAAAGTGGAATTTCCTGGATGTCTGTGGGAGGTCAGGCTTAGGGTTTAGAAGGTTGCTTGTATCATTTTGGGTGGCAATAATAAATGCTCCACATCTATTATATGTTTGCTATGCTGATAAGGCTAAAACTGCATCAGAGAAGACTCATTTTCCTATCAAGGATAAGGATGCTTTTTAGGGACATGCAGGTCTGGAAGCTGGTGGGTCCATCAGCTGGGCACAGCCTGGCACGTGTGGTCACGGGGCGTCCTGGGGCAGGTTTAAAACAGCTTCTTGTAAATATGTGGGTGAAAAAATCACTTTTCACTGTCCTCCTGAATGAGGAATTCTCTGCTTGGACAGAGCAGAGGGTCTCAGCTGCTGGAGACAGCAGCTTTTAGTTATCATGTAGGAGAAAAAAAGAGGAAAAGAAACCACCTGATTAACCCAAACTCTTCTTATTTGTGGTGCTGCTCAGCACACTTCTCCCCTGCATCTGTGGGCACGCCACAGGCTGCAGATGCCACGAAGCTGGTCAGCAGTGAGGAGGATGGGCTGGTGGCCGAGCAGTGGGCTTGCACACACCAAGGGAGGGCCCTGTGGAGACCTGGCCCTCGCCCCCCCAATGCAGGCTCTCCTTTGGTGGTGCTTAGGGGTGCATGCAGAAAGTCCTGCTCCTTCTGAGAGAGTCCTCTGGCAGCCCAAACAGCAAAGGGAGGGGAATAACACAAGCCTTGCAGCAGACAAGTGGGTTTATTGTTGGTTTGAACAGCGAGGTGGGGTAGGAGCATAACCCCACCTGGCCCTTCCCCAAACTCTGCTGACAAAAACCTCCTGGCCTGGAAGTGGTGGGGGGAAAGCTGCCTGTCACTGGCGTCCCTCTGCTCAGGCTTAAACACTAAAGGCCTCTTGGACTCTTGTTTGCTGCTGGAGAACAAAATCAGCACTTGTTGGGTGGCGTTGGCCTCGTGTTGGGGCGCGGAGGCCCCGGGTGGGTTCCAGGGAGGTTTCCTGGGAGGTGCCGACTCTCAGGCCCCGTGAGCACGTTTCGGGGGGCGCCGTGTGTTTGTTGGCAGCACTTCTCCCTTTGTCTCTGTAAAATCATTTGCTTTTTCCAGCTGAGCACGTCCCAGTGCCCGTGTGATGCTTTGCTGAGGCAGCTGCTGGTTCTGGCATCTAGGAATGAGGTTTGGGATAGCAACCGGCACCTGGACCATAAACCCTGAGTGTCTCTGGGAGCTGAATGTAGGAATGAGCTTTTCTGGCTCCCGTGGAAGGCGTAAAGATCCCCCATCCTGCCCTCCCCTTCCCCTTTTATCCACCTGTCTGTAGAATGGGTTTGACTCTGT
>NW_008602941.1:0-4090 GCF_000691845.1 Merops nubicus | reverse complement strand
CCTTTTTACACAGAACCAGGACATAAGGTGAATTAAATCACCAGTTTTATCCTGGTTAGCAGCTTTTTCAGCATCTTATTGTGACTCAGGTTGGTGTCTTGGAATAGTAACAGACATTGGGAATGGTTAAGGTAGGTCTGTTTTTCATGTCTGGCACCACAATACAGCAGCACTTAACTTCTGGTGGAGGAAAAAACAAAGTGCTTTTTTAGAGCCCCTTGGTACCAATTAAAAGCTATGTCAGTGGTTAGAGAAGAAGTGATGCTGACGTTTGTCTCTGAGGTGAATTACTCAGAGTATGTTTTACTCATCAAGTGGTATAGGAGTACTTGGCAGCTCTTACTCTGTGATTTCAGTGTGATTTAAAACAGGAGCTGTAAGCTATAAACCAGATCTATAAGCAGAAACAATAGCTTTCATTCAGAGGACAGGAAAACAGGGAAGTACTTCTTAAAGCTTGTCAGTGAATCTTTATTTTTATGCACTACTTATCTGTGGGTCACAGTACAGACAGCAGCTTCTCAAATTAAGCAGGAAACACTTAATTTCCTCACAACTCGCAGCCTCTTCCTGCCAGTGTGCACTTAATACTAGAGACTACAAAAAGTATCAGTGATCACTACTCTCCTTGAAAATAAACATTCCTATCTCTAGCTTTAGTCATTCAAAGCTGCAATAGGTCACTGAAAGATTTCTGATGGACTGTCTTGATTAAAGAGTCTAAAGGACTAAACAAACAAAGCTTCATATTGCTGAAGCAGCAAGCTGGTTATAAGCCAGACATGCATGAGATAAATCTTGTCGTTAACTTCATTGAAGTTATTTTGACTTGTGCCAATTGCTCATAGGCTTCTAGCAGTTGCAAAGTATTAGATATGAAATTCTTGCTTTATTTTTTTTGAGGGGATGCATGGGTAGGAAAATTAAATTCAAAACGGAATGTGATGCTAATGTGTTCTGTATTGATATCTTGATGTGACTTTCAGGAGACCAAGACAAGCCAACAGCACAAGAAGTTGTCATAGGCTGTACAGATAATTTTTAACATCATGCCAAATTAGTGAGAGACTAGAGGTCACACTTGATTATTTCATTTTGATCTTCAAAATTGAAGAAATACCTTAATTTTCTGTATTTCATATGTTCTGGAATATTTAGATTTTGTATCTAAAGCAGTGAAACTTGCAATAAATGTAATGAGGGAAACCAGGCTGTACTTGGTCATATTCCATATATTTGCAAAATGGTTAATTGGGTATGCAAGCTAAGATCCTGGCCACACTTAGAAGCATTGCTTGACTCGTTTCTCAGTATTCTAGACTTTAGCCCGATCACCAGAGATGTCTGGTACTTGAAACTGTCAACAGGAGAAAGTTGAAAGTAAATGAGCATTGAGCTGAACTCTGACCCTGACATTTCTCCATTTTTGTCCAAGGAGACTTCAGTATCATTGCTTCTCAGTAAAGGCTGACACTAAAACCTCAAGCAAAGCTACACGTCTATAGGCCTTCATGCCAAGAGGCTCCATTTAGAGACTGTAGTTCACACAAAAATTCTCAGCTTCTGAAGTCCAGTTCTCCAGTGTGCAACACTAATCAGTTGTTTAAAAACACCTCTTGAGCACTGTGAGCAACAGAATTCATGCAAGAAATCCATTTAGACTGTTCAAATTTCTTTTGTGGAAGTAATAAATATCAAAAGACTATTTACTGAGATTTCAAAATATAAACAGGTACAAGAAAAATTTCCTTTGTGATAGTGTAGTATTTAACCATATTAAGAAACAATTTTTATATTGTACAATTTTATATAGGTAGTTTCAACTGATGCTGAAAATCAAAGGGAGAGAACAAGAATCAAACCAGGAACTTTAGCTAAGAAGACAGACTCAGCAGCAGGGAACAAACAGATGATTCATACCATAAGCAACTATAATGTAGCAAACTATCACCACTCCTACTTAATATGTTAATCATGGTATTTATGATCCACTGCAGAATCATAATGTAATTAGAAATCCCCAGATAGGAGCACTCAGTGCACATTCCATGAGGCCTGAAGAGCTTCCCTGGCAGCTCTGCAGCTATGCTGCTGATAAAAAGCTGCCTCATGCCCTCCCTGTGACTGGCCCCTTATGCCGACGCTACTTCTTTCAAGTGCCAGGCAGCAGCATTGAAATCTTTGATGAACAGAAGAAAAATATACATATACACACATCTCCCACCACATTCAAGAATACAAGTAAGTCTTTGGGCAAGGATTTCCAGGCCTGTGGGTTGGACTCCTCTTTCCTGCAGCAGATGCTCTCAGCCAACATGATTTTGCTTGAAAGGGAACGTGGGACTGAAGGGAGCAAGGTGTGACATCAGCTCTACAACAGGATGTTACTGGGACTCTGCCTTCTCTCAGCATCTAGCTGCCTCCCAAAATCCCCATCTCTCAGGCACATCGCACCTCTTCTGCTTTTCTGGTAACTGGAGGGAACAGGAGTTGTCTCTGCTGATGGCCAAGGAGAACAACTAGCTGATACCACAGCCCAGAGAGGGGATGAGGACAGAAGTGCAACAGCACAGTGACAAGGGCGCAGAATGATTATCACTGATGCTATGGCAGCAATGTGTAACGACCAATGTGCCAGAACAATTAGGTGTCACACTTAAGACTTACAACACCACCACAGGATTGATAACCTGGCCAGCTCTGACCACACATCACAGAAGGTATCTGCAGTATGTTACCAAAATAAGCTTCTGGGCTAATACAGGAGTTCATGGAGGGACCCAAATCTCAAATCACTAAAATATGCACATCAAATCTTCCCATTTTGCTTATTGCATCCCAAGTCTATCTTCTACAAAGTTGAAACAGGAGATCTTTAATCCACGTATTACTTAAGATGCCTGTGAATTAAACATCTCCTTCCCACCACTCCCTATGTAGGCCAGAGCATGAAATTCAGATGTAGGCTACAAGTCTGATTCTAAACAAACCAAAAGAATAGAAAAGTGTCCTCTCCCCTTACTATGCCTCCCAGTAAGAGGAATCATTACCTGCCCTGCAAAAATCAAATGCAGCACATGTGAAGATGCAGGCATTCCCTCACATGTAAAAAGGAACTGTTGACTATTTTTGAGAAGAACTACAAACAAGTGAGATTCCAGGCTTTCTGCAAGGAGACCACTTGAGGACTTGTATCCAACATTGCTGAGTCCTCTGTTCTGTCCATGTGCTATGGATTGTGCCAGCAAATTGCAAGGAGAATTGTTGGGAAAAAAAAAAGCATTGGTTAGTAACAGACATCTGTTCCATATTTAAAACAAAACCCAGACACCTTGTATTTGCAAATAGCATCAGAGTACAATTGAGGTCCCTGGTTCTGCTCTGCCAACATGCTGTACAGTATGTTTTGGAATACAGACTTAGTGCTAGGATATGCTATATGGAGACAACAGCGCAGACTACTTGTCACTTTAAATAGATGCAACTTAACTGGAATATTCAAGACCTGGAATATCTTACCAAAGGGATCAAGCCTTGCAACATGCAAAAACCTGCAAGAAGTATACAACTGTCCAGTCTGAGGCTAAATAGAATCACAGGATCGTTTGGATTGGAAAAGAAGATCATCTAGTTAAGGGTAAAACCAATGCTGCCAAGTACACCATTCAACCATGTGCCTAATGTGCCACATCCACACACCTTTTAGATACCTCCAGGGATAGTGACTCCACCACATCCCTTGCCAACCTGTTCCATGACCCCATGCAAATGTCCCCTGGTCACAACATGAGGCGGTTTCCTCTTGTCTGATACCTTGTTATTTGGGGGAAGAGACTGACACCCACTTTGCTGCAACCTCCTTTCAGGTAGTTTTCAAAAATGGTGCAAAATGAGAAGTATGATACAAGGTCCCCTCAATCTCCATGTAAACTCCCTGCCTGCAGGTGTGCCCAGCTAGGCTGTGGGCAGACACCCAAGTAACAGAGACCAGCACAGGCAGCACACAGGAGCCCCACAGCTTGGGTCTCCATGGGGGCATTCCACAGAATCACAGAATGCTTTTGGTTAGAAGAGGCCTTAAAGATCATTC
>NW_008602940.1:0-28723 GCF_000691845.1 Merops nubicus | reverse complement strand
ATTTGCATCTTGGGAATAGATAATTAATATTAAATGATACTGTTAGGGATCTGGGCTCCAATAAGAGACAGTAGAAAGACTTGCAAATCTATATTCTTGAGCACAGAGCTCAAGCATAAGACCTGTGAGATGACAAAATGCATGAATGTTGTGTCCAGGTTTCAAGCACCTGTCCACCAGTTAGAACCTTTTTTCACAATGCTTGCTTATTACAGGTTTTTGATATGTCTACTAGCAGCGAGAAGATGCCTTCTTATTGTGAGCTTTGAGTGTTGATGAGCTTTAAGGCAAAACCACAGCAGATCGTTAGAACAGTCTTGGAGTTTTTGCCACACAGCAACCAAAACTTGTTTTTCCAGAGTATTGTTGTATGCATTAGAAATTGGTGACACAGAATGTTTTCTTAGTATGATTTGTTCACTTGCAGAAAGTGATCCCTTGAACATCAAAGTAGGAATAAACTGAGGGCTGGTAGTCCCTTCCTACAGAAGTGTTTGTTTAGGCACTCCAAATGTTATTCCCAGGAGCAAATT
Source organism: Merops nubicus (assembly GCF_000691845.1). Classification (NCBI taxonomy): domain Eukaryota; kingdom Metazoa; phylum Chordata; class Aves; order Coraciiformes; family Meropidae; genus Merops; species Merops nubicus. The sequence continues at coordinate 28,190 of NW_008602940.1, read as the reverse complement.
GTCTGCTCCTGACATCTCCTGCCTCACTCACTCAAATTGCTTAATCTGCAGCCTTGTACCAGGTCCCAGCATGACCTAGAAACCCCTGCTAGCTCCACGTTCTTCCAAAAAGCCTGGGCTGCTAAGCTTTGCAGTGTCCTTCTGTGCTGATAAGCAACTCTCAAGGTTGGGAGGATGAAATCATGCTGTAGACAACATCGCCATTCTGGTTCCTTTGCTTGAGGCTTGCCTTTATCACTTCAGAATCAAGATTTGAAATTAAAAATAAGCATTTCCAAAGCAGTCCTGCTGCCCTGAAGGGGTTTGTCTTAACGCTTGCTCCTTTATAGCCCATCTTCCAGGTATTCAGATGCTTCTCCAGCTAACAGCATTCCCACAGCTGCCTTCTGGTAGGGGCTGGAATCTGAAGACAGCTGCGCTTGGGATCTCTGAGTCCCCTCTTGCTACCGCTGCAGGTGACTGTTAAACCTTCAGCTCTAGATCTGTTTGTTCTAGGTGGATCTAGATGCATTTTAAAACCAGATTTCATCCCTACTGTTCCTGTTAGAAGGTGGTGCTGTTACCCTGCTGCTGTCATGGCTAGAAATCTTGGTCTCAGTTCCTGTCTGAATTTTATTTTTTTTCCTGGGTGACTCATGGTAAGAGTCTCCCCCAGTGCTAGCTACCTTAGAATCATAGGATATTTTAGGCTGGAAGGGACATCTAGAGGTCATCTGGTCCAACCTCCCTGCACAAGTAAGGACATCTCTACCTAGGTCAGGTTGTCCAGGGCCCTATGGAGCTTGAGGGTTGGGGCCTCCACTGCCTCTCTGGGCAGTCCATTCCAATGATCTATTGCTCTTATATTAAAGATCTTTTTCTAATATCAAGTCTAAATCCTAGTTTCAAGCCATTCCTAAATTCCACTGTATCCTTTAGTAGAAAGGATTCTACTAAATCCTTTCCTAGTTTAAACCATTACTCCTTGTCCTATCATTGCAAACCCTTTTGAATAGCCCTTCCCCTGCCTTCATGTAGGCCCCTCTCGGGTGCCGGAAAGTCACTATAAGGTCCCCCCAGAGCCTTCTCTTCTCCAGGTTGAAGAGCCCCAACTCCCTCAGCCTGTCTTCATACAAGAGGTGCTCCAATCCTTTATCATTTTGGTGGCCCTCCTCTGGACACGCTCCAATATATCTACATCTTGTGCTGGGGGCTCCAGAGCTGGACACAGCACTCCAGGTGAGGTCTCACCAGGGCAGAGCAGAGGGGCAGAATCACCTCTCTTGATCTACTGGCCACAGTTCTTTTGATGCAGCCCAGGACGTGATTTGCCTTCTGAGCTGCGATTGCACATTGGTGGCTCATGTCCATTTTTTTATCCACCCGCACTCCCAAGTCCCTTTCCACAGGACTGCTCTCCAGTATACCCTCTCCCAGCCTATACTGATAGTGCTGATAGACATCTTGGATCTTCACTGTCTGTCCTGCTTAAACACATAGCTCAGCATAAAGAGTGATAAACTTCTGTGGTGCAAAATGAAGTGATTTTAAGGTTTACATTTTAGATTATTGTGACTGTCATTCACATCAGATGCTGACTAAGTCTTTGGAAATAATATGTTCTGTAGTTTATCAGCTGTTTCCTTTTTGCTTCTTTTCAGTTTGTTTTCTCTGTGAGCATGATGGACAAGATCTTTGTCTCAGACTTAAAATATTCCTGCTTTCAATTTGATCCTTTTTGCTTCTTTTCAGTTTGTTTTCTCTGTGAGCATGATGGACAAGATCTTTGTCTCAGACTTAAAATATTCCTGCTTTCAATTTGAAACATTTCTTCAAGCTCTTTTTTTTTTTTTTCCTTGCATGCATGAAGTGCTTAATGCCCTCAATCTGTATGGAAATGTTTTGTATATAACTCTAAAAGCTCCCTTAGGACTGTAGACTTTTTTAAATGGAACAATTTAAACATTTTCCACACAAATGGGCACTTGGGGCAAATGTCATTATAAAAATTGTAAGAATATTTGTTAGATACTTTCACTGTTGGTGGTGGTGTTTTTTTTTTTTTTTTTCTTGAAGACCTGCCTCTCCAGTCACAGTGGAAATTACAAGTCAAATAGAGTCAGCATGATTTCTGTTACTGGCAGAGAAGTAAAGAATTTGTAAGGCTGTGAAGTTAGATGTTAATAAGAAAGAGAAACAATAGACTGTCTTCTCTGCTTCAGTCAACATGCTGCAGGTGTTGAGGCTGATGTAATGGTGTTGCAGCTTTCCTACTCTGAGTTGTACATACATATTTATAAACACATGCAAATCAATCAAGCATTGCGTTCACAAGATAAACCAACAAAACAGGGATTGAGATGCAGAAAAGGCAAAGCTGCTTCAAGTTCAAATCCTGCTCAGACCGAATGAAAGTTTTAATTTGAAAGGAATGTGTTAAGATTCTCAAGTTTTGCATGAGGAAATACATGATACTGGATATTCTTGTAGGGACATACGTTGAAACTCATGTTGTAAAACTTGAGGCTTACACATGGTTGACTAGTAGACAGAAGCTCTATTTTGTGGAGATTTTTGGATTCTAAGGAAATCATTTTCTGATATGAAACAGAGCTCCAAAGTAGTCAACTTTCACATGGAAGAAAGTCCTAAACCTAGTATTTTTATATCAGATGAAATACTTAATTTTGACAGGATCAGACTGTTTTGTTTCAAATTTGACTGTTTAAATGTTTTAAATATTGCTCTACCTAGTGCAGCCTTTCAGAACAAACTAGTTTGAAGGGAGAGAAAGAAACACTTCATGTAGGAATGCAGTAACAGGAAATTCTGACTTTTGTCAAAATGTTTCTCCCTCTCTCTAAAACTAATATTTTATAATATCCGTATCATTTTCTGATACATTTTAATATCAGCGGAATTGCATTCTATGCAGTAGGACATTGTTCATGTGAAGCTGTTCTTTCTATGTATCCTCTGTTTTGGGGAGATACTTCAGCAATGGCTGGAGAAATGCAGGATTCTGCCTGTCTTCTGCATGTTGTTTTCCACTAGAATGGTTGGTATCTGATGTCTAATAGACCATATCACTTGGGAAACTCACTCATTGCTGCTGATGGTTTTTAGCAGATTGTTGGTACTACTGATGAAAGTGGGTACGTGCTGTCTTTGTCAGAACAGCACTATTTTTAAGCACATTCTTGGATATAAGCAGTTGCTGCTTATATCCTTGTTTCTTCCAGCTATGTATCCTTGGTTTTTTCAAGTCTCGATAGACTATTGGATATGACAAATTATGCTTGCTTTTGCAGAACTTGCCCTTGATAGATAAAACCAGTGCTGATAGAACTGAACCCAGATGCCATTAAATCAGACAGAATTTAGTAAGCCTTTTTAAAACCCTTTTAAGATTCCTTCTGTTGTGTGGACTTGCCATCAGGGTGGTGACTCTGTCAGTCATTTTTGTGGTGAGTGGCCATATTACAAAGCAGTTTCGTGATAACTGAACAGTTCTTAAATATCACTTGTAGCCCCCCAGAGCAGGAGGTCCTCTTTCTCCATACTTGTGTTGCCTGTGGGCTATTGCCTCCTACTTTGCTCTGAGATAGGGCCTCCTCTGTCCTAACAGGGCAGCCAATCAGGGGTTTGGCGTAAAATATTCATTGTTTGTTTTTTTTTTGTCAGGACTAGCCTTCTGCTGGGTTAGCTCCCTAAACTAACTCACTGGGGAGGATCAGCCATAAATGCTGGCTGGCTTGGGATGGGCCAAGAGAACAATGGTTAGCCTCCAGATCAGTTAGCTCTATTATGCATCTATGAATGCTTTGGCAATTGATGACTTCTCTGTGTGAGTGCTCCCAGTTTCCTATGAACACAGGAGGAATCCATCATCATGCTAGAGGTATTTTGTGGTGTTTCCCATGTCATCTGAAGAAGCAGTGATGACATCCAGTCAACAGCATTTTCAGTATTAGTCCAGAGGATCGAGCTGGAAATAGTTGCAATAGTTAGCAATGGTTTTGTTTTCCACTGTAGGTTAGGCTGGGATGGTTTGGTCTTTTTGAGGCTTATCTAAACGTACCGGTTGGCAGGGTGGCTGGACAAGAGTTGAGTGCTGTGAGCTAATTCTGAGCACTCAGCTCAGCTTCACTTTCTCTAGAGATGTTGAAGGGAGTTTGGTTCTGGTTCAACTGCCAATTTAGATGTTTTGCCTATTAAAAACACCTGATTTCCTACTAAGGTTTTAAGCACAGACAAGAGTATATAATTTCTAATATATGTATCTGACTTGAGTGTTTTAAGGGCAATATGGGTATGTATGTGTATATATATATATTTTATTTTTCATTGCTTATTTAACCTTATCTCTCTGTTGTAAATTGAAGGTTTCTGGTGTGGGAGAGACCGTTTCGCATAAACTATTCAGTAAGGTTTTCCAGATGCTTAGATTTCAAAATAAATTAAAAAAGTCTAAAAGGGCCAAACATATGTCTAGGATATGCTGAGTACTAGGGACTGTAAGCATGACTTCATTTTGTGTAGGCAGGTTAGAGCTAACTCTGACCTAGTCAGTTCTATTAGTGTAAGCAGTGGAGCTGCTGCACTGCAGGGTTCAACACAGACTGTAAAAACTGCTTGGATGGTCAGTGAGGGAGTTAACCCATGTGGGTCCTGTGAAGCTGACCCAGGCACATTGCCATTTCCAGTTGCAGTCATGATGCATGACAGATGGGTTGGGTAACTTTCTGTCATCTTGACCACCCCTGGCTTTGGGATCAAAGCTGTTTTCCTGGTGCCTTTTAGGGAATCCTGTGATTTAGCCTGGAGGAATTAGGTATGCTGGACTTGACTTGGAACTTTTCCCGGTGGCTGGAAGTATCCAGATGAGCTATTTGAGGTTCCCCTCCTGGAGTTCTTATTGGTTGGTGTAGAGCCTCAAATTCGGTTCTTGATGAAACTAATTTGCTTGATGATCATCTGTTAGTTCAGTTCAGATTGACATTTTTGGTCTGAGAGAGTTGGGAAGCTGGAACAAGTTGAGTGCCTAGCCTAGTTTAATCTGTGCTATAATGTTTCCTTTTTAGTAGGGAAGATGAGAAAAAGCGTCTGTAAGCTTCCAGCACAAATCCTGAATTTTAGTATCTGGTAAATCCTTTATGTGGAGGTAGTTAGATCATTCCAGGCTTCTAGTTAACAGAATCTAGAGTGGAGAAAGCTAAGGAATTCTTTGTTTTCAGATACTGCAAAAATCTATGAGTGCTGGGTTTTTCCTTATTTTCTTTAAATACAAACAAGAGGTGCCAATAGAAATGATGGCTTTTAATTGTAGGCTTATTATCCTTAAGCTAATAGTTACAGCACATCTTCTATGGATTGTAAAATTTGGTTGAGCAGTTGCTAGTTTAGCTGTAAGCTATTGTCGGTCATCTTGTCCTCCCTAGTTGTTTGCCAGGTTCTTCCTCCTGTACTTGAGGAATAGGGGAATCATGAATGTTTAATCACTGAAGGTACGTGGTTGGTCTTAAAACCAAATATTAAAACTGATAAAATCATTATGAGCCTCTTTTTTTCTTTTTCTTTCTTTTCAAAGGAACCTTTTAAATAGAAGTAATTGATAAGTATGTAAAGCTGAAGATCACAAGGAGGAAGTGATCTCATGCTTCCATGGCCTCATAGATTGTATCTCAAACATGTTGGCTGTGGCTGAACTAGGCTGTGAATTCCTTGGGGCAGGGCTGGTCTTCTTCCAGATCTTGTAAAATGGCAGATGCTGCTGATGTCACCTGCTAAAGAACCATTTCCTCGTACCTGACTTGTAGAGGAACTGATGGGTTTCAGTGGGGTTAGTGAAGGAAAGAAGACTGCCAGCATTTAAAGGTCTGAAAGATTAATAGCAAACAGAGAAGCCAAAGCAGTACTATGGGAAATTGATGTACAGGCAAAGACATGCTTTGGACACAATGTGGTGTTAGAACCTTTTGAAGACCTTTGCAATGTCTTGGCTTATAGCTTCTATCCTGAGCCTTGGCCTTGGATTTCATGTATGCCAGAAGTTGCATGATCGTGGGAATCGCCTGCTGAGGCTTTTTTATGCTGCCTGGCATGGGAAAATTTGATGTATAGAGGGTTTGGGATTTGGTTTTGTATTGTTTGCCTTTTTTTTTTTTTTTTTTTTTTCCTATCATTCTTTCAGCTGTTTCTTTAGTATGGACAGACTCTGTCAGTGGTCTTGGGGATTGTGTGTGCACTTCCAGTGCGTATTTCCAGGGCGAGAGAGATCCCAGCACTTGTGCTGCCATGCAGCAGTTCTCAGTCTTGCTTAAGAGTGGTAGCAGTTGCCTTCCAAATTGGTATTACTCTGCTGTGTTACCTTCTTGATCTTCTTTTTTCATTACTCAAGCAGAAAGTTTCAATTTCTTTCAAGTTAGCGAGCTCCAGTAGTGAGTTGCTTGTCAAAAGTCTGGAATGAAAGCATTTGTGCAGCTTCCCTAAGTAATTCAAATGATGAATGAGCTCATAAAGGGAAGACCATTGAAATTCAGGCTGAATCAATGGTTAATTGGCTGCTAGTCCAATCTCAGCTTCCCTTGTGCCTGAGTGCTGGAGAAGGATGAGGTCATGGTGTTCATTCTTGACCACAGCATGCTGCAAACCTCCCCTGTCTTGCCAGCGCTTGCATCAGCTGCATCCCAAACACTGAGTTACTGTGGCAAAAATACTCCTTTAGCTTTCTCCTCAACAGCCCTAAGCTTGGTGTGGTTAGGCTGTACATAGCACTGATGCTTGTGGACCGTGAGACACACCAGCCCTAAAGACCAAGATGCCCATCTACACTTGTGAAGAAAGCCTTTGGCCTAGGTTCAAAGCAGTTGAAATTAATCTTTGGGATCTGCAGCAGGCACCTTTTGTTACCCTGTGATTTGCTGATACAAACTAATTCTTCTACTTGCTTTTGATGTTTGTGGGAGTTTTTTGTTATTTTTGTGGTTTGGTTTTGTTTTGTTTTTAAAGACTATATATATAGTCAGACATCATTTTATAAGCAGAGCCAGGATAGGTGGAGAATGTGGTTTGGTTTGACTTTATGATTTGTTCTACAGCTTAGGTTTTCAGCGTGTGTGCTGGTCACTATTTTTACGAAGCATGTTTGGGTCACAGCACCTCCTACGTCCATTAAAGATAGAGGTAGCAAGTCTTTCTACCATTCTTGTGCAAGAATGTTTTCTTTATTGTTGTCTTTCTAGGGAGTAACTTCTTTTTAAAAAGGTGGGAGATGCCTGTTTCTGTACACGGTTTAGATTCTACCTCAGTGGCAGCCAGATGAGAGTATTTTGCTTTAGTACTTTGTTTTATTTTCTTAAACTTTAAAAACAAATCAATAAGCCCCTTGGATCAGTTACGAAGCTGTGTTAAGAATTTGCATCAAATACTTGAAAGGTTTAGCCTTTTGAAGAAGGGGGTGGATTTGGCTGTGGTGACTGTTCAAATTTATTTCTGGCGTCAGCAGCGCACATCCCATCACGCCCCTGCCCTCGGGGAAGCAAAGGGGGTTTTGTGCCTTCGCTGCTTTTTTGGAGTACTGGGCCCCCACTGCACCCTTGCCTCAGGTGGAAAGGTTTCTCGCGAGGACAGAGTACTGATACAGGGAGTGGAAGGAAAACTGCTTTGCCACCACGTGAAATCCCCAACCTCAAATGAAAGCACAAAGAAACCCCACAACCCCAAGCCCGAAAAAAAACAGTCAACAAAAAACGGTTTTAATTTTTGTTTCTGTGCTGCACCTGGCTGGAAGTGTCTCCTTCCAGCTCCAGTAAGCTGCAAGTAAACCCTCACTCAATTTTTTCCTGAAGTTGCAAGGTGCTCTCATAAGGTACAACTACTTTGTGGTTGCGTAACAGCTCAGGTTGCAAATGGAAAATCCTAGAGCAGCCTGGTTTGTAATCTTAGTCTTAAAATCTGGGACAGTCCCTGGCAGGTAAATTATGCATTCGTGGTATACCTGATGTGTTGAACCTGCTGCACGTGTGAGATGGTCTATATGCATGCAGTAGCTAGTTTCCAGACATCAAGCAACCTGAGTTGCCAGGCATCTAGAAAAGTGAACAATTACTTCATGGGAAGAGTGTTTTCATGTGCAAGCATGCATAGGATTTCTGTGAATAATGTAGTGAGTATGTTCTCACCTGGTATCATCCTTCCTTTCATTCCCCCCTCCATCAATGGACTGCAGGTCCCTTTAAAAGCTGAAACCAAATTAACTTTTAATTTGGGGTCTGGATAGTTGTGTGGAAACCTTAGCAGCTCATTGAGGAGCCAGGAAGCATTTGTCAAGTGATTGTATTTGTGCTATTCTTGATTTACTCCACAGCAGGCAAGTGAGGAGATAAAGGTTTTAGAATAATTTCAAACAGGTTCTGGAATTCTGGATTTTACCAAACCTTTAAACAGCATATTCACTGGGGAGTAAACTAGATATTGTTGAAAAAAATTAGTCACTAAGAGTAGAATGAAATTATTTTAAGAGTTATTCTAACAGTAAAGTTTGCAGTAAAGATTCCTGTGACTTTAAGTGTATTTTGCAGGGAAGATTCTCTTAAATAACCACTGTTTCTTGCTTTTGAAACAATCATTTAAAGCACTGTCATGTAGAATGCCTCCCTGCCTTGAACCCTTGGCCCCCCCCACCCCCGTCTCTCTTAGGAACGTAGACCTCTGGTTTGGAATTGTCTTCACAAGTCCTTGCCTAAGCAGTAAGTTAGGCTAAGGCAAGATGTTTCCAGTCTTTGGGTTTTTTGGTTGGTGTTCTTATTTTTTGGGGTGTTTTTTTTGTAACTTTCTGGAACTTACCAGCAGCTTTGAACACTTGTGAATAAACTAACCAGCAGAAAATTTGAGGAGAGTGGTCTGAGAGCTGTCTGCACTTGCAAAATCAAGTGATTGAGGAGCCAAAAGATAGGAAAGTTGTTTCAGGATTCATCTCCCATGTAGTAGCTCAAGCAGCAGCCTGCATTTCGCTCAGTTACTTTGGAGCTGTCAAAGAAAGCAGTAGCTTATTTTACAGTATTACGGAAAAAAGATGCCAGACAAAGGCATTTTACAACCCATTTATTTTCAGCATTCTCCTAATTCCCACCATTTGAAGTAAAACCTATCTTCCTGACAGAACGGCTTCTTAGTTCCCTTAATCCTGCAGCAAAGTGATAATCCTTTATTTCTGACCTCATAGGCTGTTGCTGTGGAGAATGCTATGATATCACAAAGGCAGGACTGTGACTTCACTGTTGGGGGAAGCTGCAGCTGGAGATGGCCCACTCTCTGGAGCTTGTGTACTTCTGGTGTTCTGCAGGCACTTCCTAAGGAGCAGTATCTGGCAAACAGGCTTGCATAACATCTGTGTGTGTAGGTGATGAATGGTACAGTCAGAGGCTGCGTATGAGGGGAAAATTTATGTTGATTATGTTTGGCAAGGTTACTCCTGCCCTGGAAATAAGTTTTGCTGTCAGGAAGATGTCACTGGGAAGTTACACAAGGCTTTCGCATCCTCGGTCTCTGAAGATACCCTGAGGAAATTACTCTGAATACCAGAATTATTTTCTCTAAATCCAAAAACTCCTTACTCTGTGTCCCTCTTTTCTTTTCATTCATCTGAAGAATATAATTTTTCAAACCCAAACTTTTATTGGAAACACCAATTAAATAAAAATTTCCATTGAAAAAAGTTTGTCAAGGCAAGGCAAAAGACACGTAAATCACATTCAAACCTCTATGCCCTAAAGTAGGCTTTTAGGCTCTTATTTATATGTGGAAGTGTGAAGGAGATGCGTAACTTCAGGCACTATGTCCAAGACTTTCAGGTATTTCCAAGCCACTTACATGCATGGATTATTTTCATGGTCAAGTCTGAGCTTGTGCCAAGTTCCAGAAATGAGTGCCTAAAATTAGGCTCCTAAGTAACTGTCCTGATTTCAGAAGTACCGAGAGTACAGCAGCACTCAATGGAGAGAAAGGGAAGTGCAGAGCTACATCACTGTTGAAACTCAAGCTGTGACTATTAAAACAACATATGGCAATAAGAACCATATTTGGCTTCTTTAATATCTCTTTGACCATAACAGGAAGTTTTTAGAGAAATAGTGCTTGCAACTCTAAATGTCAGTGGTTATGTGCTCTTCAAGAGTGAAGCACTCAGAACCCAGGAAAAAATGCTAGTAAAAAAAAAAAAGGGTAATTCCTTTTTTTTAACATTTACTTTTTTAAGTACATGAGGGAGCATATGATTGAATGACAGGAAGACACATTCTTGCCTCTAATAATATTAGTATTTTATTTTTACTATAGGTTATTTCATTTTTAATTTTGGTGGTTTTATGGGTGATAAGAAAGGTCATGCAGAGGAATTATGCATGTACAACTCTCCCCATTAATACAACTTTTGGAAATTGTAGAGGACAAATGAGGTTAAAAAAGCGCTCTTATTCCAGAATAAATATGGATTTACATGTGTATAATCATGCCAAGACAATTCTGTCAGTAAATTAGTCTTTTAGATCAAAGCCTTGAGGTTGGTCTCTATCTTATCCTGGCTGCGCAGATGTTCTCCAAATTGTGTTTGGAGAGTGGATGCTGCCTAACAAGTTTCCTTTGCAGTACTTGCAGTACTTCAATGAAATATAGTACCAGAATTAAAATAAAATGCCACAATTTAAAGAGAAAAAATCACAAGGCTCCTTCAGGGGCTTTGCAGACAACATATGGCATGCAGGATGCATTTTGGGCACCCTCACGTCTTCAAGTTCTTGCAGATTACACTTTCTTTCTATGAAACTGGACATGCATTTGTGTTTTGAAGAGCTTCTCATAAAGCAGCAGAGCACTTCTAAAGACAGTGTTGGTGATGACAGAATTAACCGCTTTTACGTGTTTTGGTTCAAACTGCCCAAACCATTAGCACGCTTCCTCCGTGGAGTGGTGTTGCCCCTATGCCTCACTAGCATGCACACTACTGATCTGCTCTCAACTTTCTTTACTGTCCTGCAAGCTGCCATCCTTCCCCTAGCTGTGATCTCTCATCCCAGAAGCTTGGGAGCAATCCTTCGGAGAGAAGCTAGATGCTTCTTTTTAGCTAACACTGGGAGGGCTCACTTAAAGCCACGGTGGGATGCAGGTTCCCTCAACCAAAGCCAAGCTCTGGCTCATGCCTGAGCTGCTGGGATGCTCCCTCTGCTGGGTCATGGGCGCTTGGACACGGGCGTTGGGCTGCAGTGCAAGATACCTTTGTTCTTTCAGGACTGGGACTGGGAATGGAGACTTTCATTGAATCCTTTGTGTGGCATGGGGTGAAGGTCAGCCTGGAAAACAAAGCAAAGGCAAGCACCAAATGGATGCAGAGCACATGCAGATCGGCCTTCACAGAACAACTATCCTTTTGTTCACTTCTTTGCTTACTGATACACACAACATTCCTACTTTGCTTACTTCAGCAATCCTGTAGACCCTTATATTTTCCCAGCCTTCCTACAGCTGGAGGTACTAATTTTATTTCTAACCATTTGGCTATTATTCCTGCTTCCGTTTAGCCCTGCTAAGCATTTGGATTCTTTTAGCAAGTTTTCTTCCATCATTAACATCACACATGCTGCATTGCCTGCTTTAGGAATCAAACAAAAATCATCTCCTTTCTCACATTTCCTTTTAACCTTTACTGTGTTTTCACTTACCTATATTGCTTCTTGTTTTTCTGTCCCAACATTCTGTTGCTGCTAACTCAATCTTTATAGCCTAGGTTTTTCTTTAAGTAGCTGCTACATCAGCTCTCCAAGACTAAAACTTGCAGCTGCTGAATAGGGAGGAGGAACTGAACAATTTTTTAAAAGTGCTTTTTTTAGGGCTACTTACAGCCTCTGTAGACATTTCCAGGGGCTGGTCTGTGCAGCAGTTCCAGCCTCCCAAAGGGGGTGACTGGGTGAGGAGATGGGCATGCACCATTCCCTTCCCAATGTGCATAGCAGTATTTACTGGTGATCAGAAGTGGTTTTGAGGCAGAGAGCTTCTCAAAGTCTAGCTCTGACAGAAGCTTTTTACCCTTCTAAGCAGGAGTCATGTGCACTTGGGACCCATAAGATCTGGATGAGTTAAAATACTGCCTGTGGGGTAGCTCATTGAAATGATATGGCAGTAACTCTAAGCCCTTTTTTATTTTGGTCCAAAATAAGGAATGACAACATAACGACAAGATAATGATGACTCTGTTGTTGATTTAATGTGTGTTAAGAAAATATCATCTTGCTGTGTTATAAAATGTCATTCAGAACTTGGATTTATACATCCCATATTCTTTGACATTAAAATTTTGTTCTGTGTGATTTTTCTCTCTGTGTCCAGTGGTTACTTGCCACATTTGTTCAAGAAATTATCCCAAATGCCTCATTTTGCTAGCCTTTTGGTTTAGTTCAGTGTAAGTTTCGATCATCATCAGCTCCTGAGATAGTCTCGGGAAGCTAGTCTGGATACCCTAGTTTAGGTCTCTGTACTGCATAAGAGGGCAAAGACACAACTATTTATATGCTCTCATCTTTCAGAAAACTGGGTCATAGCGACACTTGGGGAGCAGAAGAACTCCTGCATGCTCTAGTGCTTTATAAATGCTCAGTGAAAGTCCAAAAGTCTTGTTGAGCTCAGTTTAGAACATAGAGAAGAAAAAAGAAGAACGGCAATTTCTGGTCTCTGAAAGGGTTAACGTTCTCTGCAGCAGGGATCAATACCAAATTTTTGAATTTTAATAGCTATATTAGAAAACTGAGGGATGGCCTGGGTAATGAAGTGGTAAACCTGTCAGATCACAGTTGTTGGGGTTCATTAAGACTGATTGGGAGGACATCAGAAGGCACTGGCAACAGCTGCGTAAAACTGCTGAGCACTTCTGCAAAATAGTGACTGGAATAGAACAGTGGGAAAAAATCATGCTTAAATATGTTAGGTTTCGTCGTTTTTTGGAGCATGGTCTGCATGTTGCTGGAGTCAGTGGAACATGCTAGGTGGGGGGATGGTAATTAAAAGTCTAAATATAAGACTGCAGATTGCGAGATAGGTAGGAAGACATGCAAGAGAGCTCTGTGAAACTGTTAATTTCATCCTTGTTTTGGATACCGTGTTCCCTTTTATGGCTCATGTACAAGGAGATCATCAGATTCATGAAATTTCTCTTAAAAAAGAAAAGAGCAGGAGGTAGGGAGGTGTACTGTTGTAATAGTAGTAAAATGCCTGTTGTAGGTTCTGGCTTCCTGCTTTCTGTAATAAAAAAAGTGCTCAATAAAATGAAGAAGCAAAAATTGTATTAAATGGACAGGAGTAAACATTAAGGGAACCCCTGGTTCCAGGTACTGTAATTTATCTGGGGAGGTAGTTTTTTGATTGCTGCTTTTGTTGATAGTCACAGGAATTGGGAGAAAAAATGAAACCCTACCAGTCCTTGAGGATCTCAGAAGAACTATTTCTGTCTGGAACAAGGGCGTTCCACTTTAAGATGCAGCATACACTTGCAGCGATGTGTGCAGTTTGTCTTCTAACGCTTCCTCTAAGATGCCTGACCAGCATGAGGGAGGCAGCAGATATGGTGAGCTGCTGAGCTGTTGTGCCATGGCATTTCCCATGTTCCCATCCTCACAGCTGATCCTCCCACACGGGAGACCAAAGGACAGAATTTTGAGGTATTTTGAGTCACTGTGGGAAGCAGAGACCGCTGTGTCTACCCTACACAGGTAAAGGGTAGGGGCAGAATATCCTGGTAGAGCTACGTGTATTAGGATGTAAGATATTTTTATTTTATAAGTATTGAAGTACATCATCTTATATGTACTCCAGCCATAGTGAAAACTCTGCTTTCCACCACAAGGGAAAAGAAATGACCCAGTAAACTCTCAACTGCTCAGTCTTTGGAGTGTCTAACCTTTTCTTTTTAAAACCACTTTGGCACTATTTTAATTGATTCCGTGCCTGGCCTTTTCATCAGTTCTCTCTTAGCCAGGAAAAACTGGGCTGTTAAAGGCTGCTGCAGTACCATGGGACTTGTGTTCAGTGTTGCAGGTTCTTATTTTAACCTGAAGTTATCTGCCAGTCATCGCTATTTGTTTGAAAAGCTGTAACCACCGCAGTATCATCTTTGGGATGAAAATCCTTCCATGGTTACAGCAGTCAGTACAAATGAGAGAGGGTACACTATATCATTGGGTTGTATTGCCAGTCATCCCTTCACCTTTCAAGAATTTTAACTGCTGACTAGACTCTTGCTCAATGTTTGCTGCAGCATGCCCAGCGGTTCTGAAAATGTGTTCTGGCTAACCTGAAGAGGATCATGAAGAACATGTGGCTAAGGCAGGCTGATTGTTACATTTTAGCAGCCATGTTCTGTGCTTTTGGGAGTGTTTCTACAGGAATATTTTCTCTCTGCCTTTATAGAATTTCTACCCTAAAGGAAAACATCTAGATTTATCATCATTTGTTGTTTTTTTTTTTCTTTTTTTTTTCCTTGTTCTCACTCTCTCATGCCAAATCTCCTCTAGTGTTAGATTTTTTTAATGCTTCTGTCTCCCCTTGCATTTACTGTTTGCTGCCAGAAAATAGGCAGGCTTTGTTTTTGAGGGGGTGGGGAGGTGCTGTGGTCGATTACAATATAGCTTTAACATTAATTGAAATAATTTAATAGTAAGAGGTTTCTATGACAATTTTTAAACAAACAAACAAACCAAAACAACACAAGCAAACAAACAAAAGGGGGAAAAAAAAACACAAACACAAAACAAAACAAACCACCTGAAACCCTCCTCTCCTCCAATCCCATGGTCATAGCTACAAAATCTATTAGAGAATTCTTCTGTGTGGTTTAAAATATCACGTGCTTTCCAGTGAACTGTAATTTAAAGAAACTACTTTTAGCAGTTGAATTTTAAAAAGACAATTACTTTACCTACTGGGCTGTTGGGGGAGAGAGTTTTGTGGGTTGATTTGGTTTTCCTACTAAGTCTTGATGGCTCTATTCAAATGTCACTTACTGGGTTGTGGTATTAGCGACATGGAGTTATGGTTCTGTCTTGCGTTAGGTAACATTTAAATTATTGTTTGTTTTTCATTTTACTTTTTGTGACTGCTTTTATCATGTAATAAAGTGGAGATATGTAAAAAGTGGGTAATGAATAAGAAGATTTGGATGATCAAAGATCCTTAGTCACATCCACAGAGTGAGCTGTTTAAGTATCATGGACAAGATCATCATCTTGGGAGTCGAACCCAAGAAAACTTGCTTCAAACTCCTTATTTACAGGCAACATAAAAAAGATAACTGGAACCAGTTGCTCAGTTATGGTGATAGAGAACCACCAATGTAGTACAGGTGTGGAAAAAAAGAGCAAGTTTCAGTCTTATTATATACACATCAGGGTATTTCCACTAAAACTGTGGAAATCTCAATGATGCAGGCCAGAGGTTAGCTGGAACACCAGAATGTGGCGCTGAATTCTAGCCGTTGCTTTTTTTAAAAAAAGAGTTATCTAAGTTAGAGTAAATGTAGAAGACCTCCCTAGAAATGTTAAAGGGACAGAAGGGGCAGACATCAAAAGAACACTAAAGGTGTTAGTGTTTTAAAAGCTAGTGGAATGAGATCTGAAGGAGGGCAGGTGTGTTCTCTGCAAATATATTGGGAAGCAAGCAGCAGGAGGGGGAAAAAAAGGAGTATTAAAGCTCCTAGTCAATGTTAGCACAAAAACAGATGGGCTTGTTGGGATATTGCTGAATTTAATACTCCAGTCAAGTTCCCTCTTGTGTTCTCTTAAGTGATATTTTTTTAAAGAACCAGGAGATTTGTTCAGGTAAGGCAAGTGGAACTTATTAGCATACTGCAAGTAAGTTCTTGTTAGTGGAGCACTAATATGTCAAAACTTTCAGTATGAAGAGGTTTCCTAAACAAATACAAATGTAAGTTTGTATCTTTCTGATGTTCCTTAGTCTGGTTTCTTCTGAGGCCACAGGGCTGATAGGTTGCTTTCCCAGTCCGGTGTTTGGGTGCTTCCTACTTTGTGAAGTTGGTTGTTGTAGAAGTAATCATGATGGTCCATGACCATAGTCTCTGCAGCTGCAGACCCTGAAGGGTGAGTGCTAATGGCTGATTTTGGCCTCCGAAATTCAGGATCCACTGAAATGGGTACAAGCAAGTCTGAATTTTCTCATGCTCTTGATAACCTTCTTGGCATCTTTTGGAGGTGTTGTTTTTTAACCCTTCTTGTTCTGTGCCTCCTCCCTCCTGCCCATCTGAGCACATTACTTTTCTCCTCCTGTGTTTGCCTGTGGCAACGGTGAAAAGGCTGTGGCAAAGGAAGAGAATCCCAGGCCCTGGCCTGAAGGGCTCAAGAATGTTTTCAAGCATCTCAGTACAGAGTTTGACAAAGGTGTCTGTGTTCAGCTCCAACACAATGTGTGTGCAAAGGAACAAAATGAGACCTTTGCATCATCTGCTTTCTCAGTGGATGATGGAGACTCATCTCAGACCATGCTGTATTCTGTACTGGTCTATTTGGATGCATGAGAATGAATGGAGTTATGCAGGGAGAAGTATATGGTGTATTCATGCCAGGCACTGTCAATAAGGCAGCTTTTATTTCAGTACCAACTTCTGTCGTGTGCTGGGGTGGGAGGGTAGGTAAAAAGGATAGAGGAACAGAGTAGTGGCCTTGATTGGGAAGTGCATGTGGTATTTTGGCTAGGCCTTCCTCCTGTGAAGTTACACTGCAGTAACGTCACTGATGATGGCAGCACTGGTTCAGCCATCAACTTCAGCTCTTCTAAACATTCTTACTGACGTTTTCCTTGCTGCTGGTCTCCTTTCACTTTTACTCTCTTATGGTTGAGGTATCAGGCACTTCTTGATGTTCTTAATACTGATTAAAGAGCTGTGAGCTAATGAATTTGGGAAGAAGCATGCCTGGGTGCATGTCCACACGAGGTGTATGTGCACCTAAGTAATGTGCACGCTCAGTACGCTCTAGGTGCCTCTAGGGCGTCACTTGTGCAAGCGGGGTTCTCTCACTCAACTTGCAGTTGTGTTAGTCTGTTCAGAGTAGTCAAGCTGCTGGCCATAAGCGTATAATTTGGTTTCAAGTGGTAGAGAAATTTGTAAGAGAAAAAGGGGTTTGGGTTTGTGGTGTTACCTTTGTCTTTCTTACACCAGTATTTTAACTTCAGTGATAGTAGCACGATGGCTGATGCAAGAACTTGTTTATGTGTGTGAAAACAGTACTGCACACACAAGCCTGGCTATTTAGCTTTGCATGAATGTTGTCTGGTGAAGAGGAAAAGCAGGTGGGAGCTCTCATTTCTTCTTTCAGTAGGTGCCCGTTGTAATTAACTTTTAAGCCCACAGAAATTTTCCTTCCTGGAACGAGTTCCATTGCTGTACAGTGGGTGTGGGCTTAGCAGACAAACCACCAGAGTTTCTGCTTGATGATCCTGGGGGACCCAAACATTGCAAATGCCAAGTTGGATTCATTAGAGGCTTTGCAGCTGATCCTGCAGCCCCAGGGAAAGCAAAACTCCTATAAAGTTGAAGGAAGATTTCCTGGAATGAGGTGTTTCAGGGAAAACAGAAACTGCTGAACTGTACGTATAGCAAACCCCTGGCTTTTAATGTTGAGGTCTTGGCTCCTGTGCAAGGACAGGTGTAGCAAAGCACCCAGCTTACCTTACACTGGCAGATGAGCCAGTTTGTAATATGGCTTTGCTGCATGACAGTTGCCATTGACCTGTAAACAAAAGTGGTGTTTGTTAGTTGTGTAACCCAGTTATTTACCTCTCCTCTTGAAACGCTTACATAGACCTGTTTTAGGCTAGGTTTGGCTCTTTCACTGCTAGGGTTGAAAAAGTGGCTGTAAGGCTGCAGCTTGCAGCACAGGGAGGTGGTGACCTTTGCATGTCATTCAGTCCTAAACACCTGGTATGTTCTTTCAGGGGAGAACCCAAGAGACCTACCTGTTCCAGCACTGCACGAGTGAGCCATAAAGTGCTGTATTTCAGGAGTATATGGATTATGTGCCTGGTGTACTTTATTACAGAGTGCTTAGGATACAGGAACCTTTAAAGGAGTGCTTTGTGGCAGCATTCCTTTTTCTGTTTGCCCCTCTGTTTCTGCATTTCAGCCTTCTCATTTTGATGATTAGGTCATGACTAGAAATAGTTCTTCTGCAGTGAAGACAATTCTAAATGTTTTCTTCTCTTAAAAGAAAATCATTAACCAACTAAAAACGTTTCTCCAAAACAGCAGCAGCTGTCTCTTGTCACGCACTATTTCTACCTATTATTCTGTATTTTCCTGGTGGTTTAGCTTAGCATGTCCTCACCAAGCAAAGGAAAACATAGCACTGGGGGTGAGATCCTGACACAGTGACCTCGTTCTGAGCATTACCTTCTTTGTCAGTAGCAGCAGAAGCTGAAGCATCTCCGCTGGCTCTCGGCACTTGGAGCAGTTTGACATTTTCTGTTTGGCATGGTTTCAGGGCTCACTTTGTTGTGAACTGAAATAGTGAATGTGATGATGAAAAATGAGCTTGCAAGAACTTGCCCACTGCTTCTAATTTTTTGATAAACAGTTTGCAGCAGCACAACTTTGATCCACTGTTCAGCAAAGCTGTTTTACGTGCAGGTCTGTGTCTTTCTTCAGGACTGACAAAGGAGAGTAAATCTTCCTTTTTAATCAATAGAGTAAAGACTGGTAAGTGTCATGGTGAATAGTGAATAATTTAAGAAAATCTTGCTCTAAGTGTGTGTGCACATACATGTGCGTGTTTGTGGCTTTGTGCTTTGGGGGTTGTGTATTACATCAGGAAGATAGGTTAGGGGTGAATTTTTTCTCTTGACTCGGGAGTTAAAGCTTTAACTTGTCTTTGCTAATGCATGTAAATAGCTTTCTTGTCCAGTTAATGAGGAGGCTGGCTTGTTATCCTGTTCAATGCAGCTGGGCACCGTTCCAGAAGCAGAGGCACTTGTCTCAAAGACAAAGAAGCCAGCGCAGACGTAGGGAGAAACCTGGAACGTTTCACCGTGGATTTTTTTCAGAGCGATGACTCATTTCAGTTCACAAAGGATTCTGGGCAGGGTAGTGAGAAGTCAGGTTGGCTGATCCATTCCTATGACTTCACTTTGCAGAGAGCCAGGGAGAAGAGGAGTGACACTGCAGAATCCTGAGGCACTGCAGTGGAGAGGTGCTTTGCAAAGACTGTGAGTGCCTTCAGAACAGGGGGTGGTGTCAAACTCTGATTCCAGCCATGCTGTGGAAATAGGGCAAAAGGAGAGAGATGTTTTCAAAACACTGTGTGAGAGTTATATTTATAGTCCCTTTTAGATGCTATACCTCCACCTCCCCTGTCATTTCTTAACCGTTTGTTTCTTGTGCTTATGTGAGAATTGTGTGAAATAGTGTTCCTTTCAGCGGATCTGCATAGATACTGCATTATTTTTTCTTTTCTGGAAGCCCCTCTTTCCTGCTTTAAGAGGTAGGTGTTCAGCCTATTACTGCCTAAAAGCATGCTTTGTTTTCCTTCTTTCAGGTCCTGTGGCACTGACCTATGCTGCAGCCAGCCAGCTTCCACAGTGATATAAAGCCCCAATATGCACATTGTTGTTACATCACAGCTACTCTGGATACTGTACTGGAGCATGGAACCAGACCATAGGGGTTCAGGTAAGTGCCCCTTTTTTAACATATTGTGTGCCAGGAATATAGACACGGACACTTATTAAAAAATGCATTTGAAAAATATTCTTTGAGGAAACACATTCTAAAGCACACAATATATTAAAAAAAAAATCCACATTTCCACCCTCCTCCTTCCCAGGATAAGCAACACCACCAAAATTTCCTCGACTGAATCTTCTGGGAGAGTTCCGTGCTCCAGCAGAAACTTTTTATGACCATAGTTGTAACATGTGCTGGGATATCACTTTGGATCAAGAGGCAGCTGGCCACAGGACATGAACAAAAAAAAGGAAATTTAAATCACAGGAAATACACAGGATGAATGCATGTAAGAGAAGTCTGCAGACCGTGAGCAATTTTGCACCTGTTTCTGAAAGTTAATGCCACCTGGTGAACCTGGAGATGATTTTAGCTGGGTCCGAATGATTTAAAAGATCAGTTTACGTGGTTGAAGTTAATAACTGGCAAGGGATTAGACCTTTGTTCAGAGGCAAGTGTTGATCATATGATTGGTCCTTCTTAAGGTTGTTCTGTTTTCTTCAGGCTGGTTAGAATTGGAGTGGGCACATTACCAAGTCACATTCTTGAAGCATTTGTGATCTGTGTCTGCAAGGGAAGGTGTTCTGGTGTGTGTGCATTTCGGAGGTGCAGAAGGAGTTTACTGGTTGGCAAATGTGTGTTACTGCATTTGTCAAGCCTTTGTTTAAGCTGCCCTTAAACAGCAATGAATGGACGAATCGTCAATGTATTTTTTTTCTTTGTTATCAGTCCTGGTATGTGGAACTGTCTAGTAAACACAACCTGCAGCTTTTTCATAAAATACTCCAGGAAGTGTGATTTAAAAGGAGGATTTAGCTATAGCTGAGAACAGTACAAGCAACATGCCTTCTAATTTTCTTTATTTCAGATTTTGCCAGTAAAATGTGTTATTTTCTGTGTTAGTGTGCTAGTGCAGATCCAAGGTATTTCAGAGTAATCTGCGTAATACCATAGAAATCTGCATATGCTTCCTCTTCTCTCCTGTTGTTTACAGTCAGATGGAAACCTTGTCTGGATTAAAATGGCAATTACATATCTTTGTTGTGAGTTCACATAAAAAAGGGTTTGTTTGCAACATCTGTGTAAGTGTTCTATCGTAAGAGTGATTCAGTCATGTTGAGGTCTGGGGGGGAAAGGGGTGTTGTGCAACCCAGGCCAGACATGTAACTTCTTCAGCATCTCTCCCTTCTTTAAGTGAATCTGAATGTGTGGGGTTGGGTTTGGTTTGCTTTCTAAAAGAGACTTTTCACTTACGATATTCCTGAAAAAAAGTGATGATATCACTGGAGGCTGGAGACCCTGCTTTTTGCACATTACCAGTAGTTCTGGTTTTGTTAGCTACCTTTTGTTTGAAAATTACTTTTCTGTGTTTCTTTCCAGAGCGAAATCATAACTGAGTGTTGATCAGAACAGGCTGTTGGCAAGAAATTTTTTTGTAGATTTCAGTTGCAGCCACTATAATCATGAGGTGCCATGAAGTTACCGTACTTTGATATTTTCTGATTAATAACATAGTTCTGTAAGCAGCAAAAGTAGTGATGTCATTTACTTTGACAGGTGGTTTTTGACTGGATTCTCTCCTGTCTAGTGGGAGATGGCTGTGCTTGAAGCTCTGTGCAGGCACAATGTGCACAGCAAACACCCATTTTAGAATCTCTGTTGTCTAGTGAGTCCTGACCTCTCTGCCATATGCATGCACACAGACTGTGATTGTGCAAACCTCATTTCCTGTGGAAACCAGGATAAAAATAATGTTTAAAATTTGTCTTGATCCTTAGGAAACAAAAAGTTAAAAAGGTGTTGAGAGGCTGGATGGAGAAGAGAAACGAGGTTTTGGCATCTTGCATTTTGCAGGATGTGGAGTGTAATCAGAGGGTCTCTTCTCCACTCCAGGGAAATAGTGTGTATAAATTCTAACATAGTGTGGCTTTGCACTTTAATTTCCTTAATCTTCCTTCACAATGACTGTACTGAACTGGTTTCATTTATAAGTCTAGAGGTGATTTTTCAAACAGTCTTCATGCAAACTTCATGAGATGGGGAGTTTGACTTCCAGATCGCTTCTTTCCAGCAGCAGAATCACTAATAAAAATTGTGTCATCAGTATATAGTTGCTAGTTTAATTGCTGATACATGGTGCAGAATATAGTCTACCTCATTTTCTCCCAAGAAGGTCATGCCTTGACTTGCAGAGAACAGAGACACTAGCTAAACTGGCACAGGAAAGGTTCTGACTGGTATGAGTTCAGGACGTGTGAATCTTCATTCCCAACTCTGCTACAGACCGTCACTTTCTCATCTGTATGTTAAAGACAGTTGCAGTTACCCAACTATTAGAAATGTTTTGAAATCCACTGAAGAAATGTGCTGTATAAGAGCTAAGTATGTATGTGCTACATAATCTTTTGTTCTAAGTAACAATAATTATTTTTTGTAGTGCTACAAATCCCCAAGGCATAAATGAGGACAGATCTCGTTCATTGTTTATGTGCTTAGACATTTTTGAAAATTAAGTGCCACTTTAAACAAGAAGTGTAGCAACCTCTTAAAATCTGTAGAGAAAAGTATGAAAAGACACTGCAGAAACAGAATTAAAACTATATATATATATGATATTTAAACAAAACATGCAGTCAGCTGGTGAAAACTGCTTTCTGAGCTCCAGTTTTCATTTAATTGGAAACATAAACATATGAAAGTCAAGGCTAGTAATTTGATTTCAGAAGAAAGCTGCTTGAGACAAGCATCAGTCAGAGCTAAGGGAAGCCATATGCTAGATGTTTTATGTGAGCGATGTGGTCTTCAAAAAAAGTTAGGAAAAGTGCATTTGATATTTTGAAACAGGTCTTTCCTAAAGAAGTTGCTGTAAACCTTCTGTTCGACAGGCTAAACAGTATTTACACACGTAATTGACTTTAATATGTTACATTAATTCATAGACACAAGATATTTTCTGTTGTGCATCAAACAAGTTTGTTCACTTAACTATCGCCACACAGTGCTTGTAATTTCCTAGAGCCACAGGACAGTTAAGATAAAGCTTGGCAAATTAAATCCTCCCTGAGTGAGGGGATTTGCGCTTGCTACCACTAGGTCTGCTGAAAGTTTTACAGATGCATGTTAGCCTTTTTAAACCAAGAGCCAGTACTTAGCTCCTGCAGACAGTTATGGACAACAAGCTGTGGAGGTAGTTCTGGCACAACAGAGGCGCAAGAGGAGTTCCCTTGTCACAGTGAAGAAGGTTGAAAAGCACCCTGTGGAAAAGAACAAGGCTTAGCTCTCAATAGTACCTTACAAAACCAAAAAAGGCTCTCACATAAAGCAATATTTGTTGGCAATTTCTATTGCATTTAAAGCCATTTAAATTATTATTCTATGGTTTATTATAGTCATGTTTATAGTCAATTGAATGGTTGTTAAACTCCCAAATACTTGCAAACAAGTTCTTGTCCAGGAATCCCTCTGGTGGCAGCTGGGAGGCTGCAGAGCAAACTACGTAAATCAGCAGGACTTGCTGGGCTTCACGTATAACCCTCCATAAGGCCCTTTCCCACTTCAGGAAGCTGATTAATCTTAAATGTCATTCAGGTTAGCTGTGAGTGGATCATTTTGGGTACAAGGGGAGGAAAGAGGTCTTCCTCTTGCTGTCCCATCCTGGTGCCTGCACAGGCAGCAGTGTGAGTGCGTGCCTGGGGGCAGGCACAGGGATTCTCTTGCCACAGTGCCTTGGTTTAAGAAATTGCCAGGCCTTTCATGATCTAGATAAAGCAATTCAGGAAGTTATTGCCCTTCACCTGGGTGACATTAAAGCTACCCAGGGGTTTCAGTGTCCAGTGAACCTGATCAGGTTAAACCTCAGCTGAGGGCAATATATGCCAGTCTGTTTGATGCTGCACTGAGCAGAACTTAGTTGTGCTCACGAGGGTACCCGGGACAGAAAATCTCTGCGTGAAAGACAGTAATTTCTTAAATTGGTTAGCTAAATCTGCAAAATTCTTGCCATAATTCTGATGGGTTTTAGATGTGAAACTAGTTGGTAAAGAAACAAAAAGTGCACAGAGACTATCAAAGTTGGTGAAGTTATGTGCTTGGCTGGTTACAAAGATGCCTTGATGAACAAATGTAAGATGACAGCAGTCATAGAATCGTAGAATGTCTGGGCTGGAAGGGACTTCCAAAGGTCATCTAGTCCAACCCCCTCCCCCCCCCCGCAATAAACAGGGACACCTCAAACTAAATCAAGCTACCATCTAGCCTTATCTTGAATGTCTCCAGGGATGGGGCCTCCACCACCTGTCTGGGCAACCTGTTCCAGTGGTCTGTCACCCTCATATTGAAGAACCTTTTCCTAATGTCTAGTCTAAATCTACCCTTTTCTAGCTTAAAGCCATTACCCCTTGTCCTGTCACTACAAACCCTTGTGAATAGTCCCTCCCCTGCTTTCTTGTAGGCCTCTCTCAGGTCATAATTACTAGTAAATAGTAAAATAATAACTGATATCCTTTATCCATTCTCAAATAATGAAGGGACAAATGGTGTTTGCTCCCAAGTCACATGAAAGTGTATCTCTCACGTTTCCCCGTAAGCCACCTACAATCTTCTTGATTGCCATTATCTGTAAAGCATGCAGCAGGAACTCTTCAGGTATATGTGAAGAAACACGTCAGGAAAACGTTATGTTTTAAAGTCGTCGTTCTGTGGTCAGATGAGAGGTGCACTGTGTTGAAGCTGGAGGAATGCTGATGTGTTGGGATTGCATCATTGATCTGGTCAGGCCTGGTTAAGGAGAAGCAATCAGGGACAGCATAGCACAAATGTGTATTTTAAATCATTGTTGTGTCTTGGGTAGTGTGTGTCACTGTTGTACAACAGATTGTGCAGCTGGTGTATTTAAAAATATTGCTCATAAGTCTCACTTGAAGCAGTTATGCAATGTGCTACTCCCACCAAGTCTCTTTTTTTTTTTCCAAAGTGCTGAGTATAGTGCAAGAATGCATTTTGATAATCAGTTTCAGAAACTGCTGTTCCTGTTCAGTAAACGTAACAGAAATACAGAAATAATAGGAAAAACAGTAGATTCCCTAAATTGTGGAGGAAAGTTTGAATTTGAACTTATTTCCAGTAATTTGATTCTTGATTTGATCACGAAGTATTGTTCTTTGACAGCAGAAATAAGTGATTTTCCTGA
Organism: Merops nubicus; assembly: GCF_000691845.1. Lineage (NCBI taxonomy): Eukaryota > Metazoa > Chordata > Aves > Coraciiformes > Meropidae > Merops > Merops nubicus. The sequence goes on along the minus strand of NW_008602940.1, from coordinate 3,249 downwards.
GATTTCGGAGCCATTTAGGTAAATCTTAATCCCTGGCTATTCACTGACCTCTGACCAGAGAAAAAAATTGTAGTCAAGCTTTCCTTGTTTTGTCTGTTGCTTTGTATTATTCCTTTTCCACTGGCAAAGGAAATCTTTTAGCCTGATGCTTCCTTCTATTTGAGGTCACTCTTACTGCTTCAAGAGGGAGATATAGAGCAGAATCTAAAAGCATTTCTGTATTTATATAAAGTATGTTAAAATGCCCATATATATGTGTATTTGTGTAGTCATGCTAGTATTCTCAAATTATAATTTCTCCTTGAATTTTCATTTTTAAGATATTTCAATTATTTTTTTAAAATGGGTTACATATAGTTTTTAAGGACAACATGAGAAAAGTTACAACGAAGTTACTTTTCAGGCCATCCTGGAACCAGTAAAACTTGTCTTCTAAAAAATACGTGGTCCATACAAAGACATTTGCCATGTCGATCCAGGAGAAATTTATTCAGGTTATCAGTCTTAAGGTGTTTGATGCTTTTTGTGCATCTAAAGAGTGTTCTTGGCTTTATCAGCTGAGTGAAAATGTTATTCATGACCTTAGCAATGTTTTTTTTCTGATCTTTGTTACTATTAAGAAAAAAATATCAAGTGGAGATGGTGAGTGATCCATAGCGCTAGCCTTTGGAAGGGGAGTGAAATTATAGAACACCAGACTGGCAGGGACTTCAAGGATCACCTGGTCCAACCTATCCTGGCAAAAGCATGGTCTAGGTGAGATGGCCCATGAGATCTCCCCTTTCATGTCCAGATAAATAAACACAGCTATTTTGTTTGTGCAGTTACATCGTAGGATATTCGAGCACAAGGTTTTGCAACTCTTAAGTACTAATTTGTTGGCATTTTTCTGAATCTGTCTATTGCACCCTTTGAGAAACCATGTCTGTGTGCATCCCCCATTTTTCCAAAGTTCACACAGCCTTGAGTTTTGAAGTAAGCTTTTGAAATAAGCTGTTGGATGGTTCTCCACTGTAAGAGTTTTATCCCCAGCTCAGTGCAACTGTGAAGCTGTGCACATCTTGTCCGATTGTATCTCTGCAGTCTTGTTCTAAGAGCAGATTTTTAAACAAAACGCTTCATTGCACATCTGTTGTCTTTTTACAGGTGATGTATCACCCATCAGCATGTCTCCTATCAGTCAGTCACAGTTTATTCCACTTGGGGAAATCCTTTGCCTGGCTATCTCGGCAATGAACTCTGCCCGAAAACAAGTCACACAAGAAGCACTAATGGAGCACCTAACAACCTGCTTCCCAGGTAACTGGACATCAATAAATTATTGGTCAGATAGATACATGTCTGTAAAAGGGCAGTTAAAGAATCCCCAGTCCCTACCCAAAGTTTATCTTTCTGGCTTCCTTAGAAGAAGGACTTTCAGTGTTTGGTAGTCTATTTTTCTTTACTTTTCTGGGTGGGAATATTGATTAATCCTGAGATGCTACCCAAAAGTAAAAGGGAGGATTTAGTGTTCTAATCTTATGACCTTTTCTTTATTCTAAACATACAGAGAATTGATTTCTCTTTGACAGAGCCATTCATGCAAGATACATTTTTCAGGGTTGATTCCTGACTTGTATGTAAATATTAAAAATTACTTGAGGTACTAGAAAGCAAACTGTATCTGCTGTTTCCTTTTTTGGACTGGTGTCAGAATAAGCTTGGTTTTGATTTCCCTCAAAAAATAGCCTTCTTTATCATCATAATAAAAATAGTTTAAAACTTCTTTAGTAGAAAGAGAGAACAAAATATGTGTCTTAGACAGAGCAGACGTATACCACCTTTTGGCTTTCAAGCCAGTTGTAAGCTAACTCATAAAAGCTCTGCTGACATCATTCAACCAGTTCAAGTGTCATTGTCCATTCACCACAGAGATAACTTCACAGAGGTCTCTGTGTAAAGCATTCTCTCTTTAAGAGCAGTTTCACCACATACTGCATGCCCTTCCTCACCCAGGACAGGCTCTCAAAACTGGTGTGGCCTGATGCAAGTAATAGAGTCCAATGATGATGATGTGCCTGCTTCAGGGAGAGGTTCCATTTAAACTGAAAGGAGGTTGTCATCCAGATGTCCAGGGATTCTTAGAGCCTTCTTGGACACAGTTCTGACTTTTACTTCTGTACTACCCTTTCTTGAAAAATATTTAAATCTTGCCTTTTTTTTTTTTTTTTTTTTTTTTTTTTTTTTTTTTTTTTTTTTTGACTTGACCACTCTCTCCATTGACTAAAAGGTTTGGAGAGCCATAGATAACACTTGCTCTGTTCATAAATACTGTTGTACTGTTCAGAAGATATTCTGGACAGCATTTGATAATACTTTTTAAATGGTAAAATTAAAATATCTTGGATTAAAGATGCTGTAACATCAAAAAAGGGAAACATATATTAAGAATGTACTCTCAAATATGCTTCCCTACTGGCAATCTGTATCTGGAGTTGGTGAATCATGCAAAATGCATCTTAGAGAAAAATGTGAAGGTGTGGTGTGAAAGCATTGGACAGAGGTTTACTGCTCAGGAGAGCACAACTTTTTCACTTGTGCTTTGTGTGATCCTGGGCAAGACGTTTAACTGTTCTGTGCCCGAGTTTACAATTCTATAAACTAGCTCGGACACTTCTCTGTTTGTACCACTTTTACAGCTGTAAAAAGCAGATAATTAAAATGCTTAAGCAGGAAAACTACTGATACATCTGCCTCATCTAGGCAGCCTAACCACTACCATGTTTTGGTATCTTGAATTTTGTTGCTTACATTTCAGAGCAAGAGTTACTTAAAGCCTTGAAGGTTACATGGCTTTTGCTATAACTGGTACTAAGTTCTGAGACTTTAAAATAAAATTCTGGATTGAGAGCTGTGTTTGAAATAAACAGTTCTGTCTGACATTTAGTAATTGCACTTTGGGAAAAGGCACTGCAAGTATATTTTGTAAATACTGGCTTTCTGTCCCAGTTTGTTTGTAAGAGGCTTTTTTCGGTATTCTTGACTGATTTTGAAAATAGTGATAAAAGTTGTAAGGGATAGGATGCAAAGAAGGCAAAGTTCACAGTTATAATTCCAGTTTAATTAATTGTGATGTTTTGTCCAAGTCATGTTTTCTATATGTCTATGTACTAGAAGAGTTCCATAAATTGCAAGTTTTATTCCAGTTATTTTATCAATATCTTAATATAATTATTGACGATTTTTATTATATTTATAATTTATTATATA
>NW_008602939.1:0-272 GCF_000691845.1 Merops nubicus | reverse complement strand
CTACAAAGCACCATGAAGCAGAGCTCCTCCGAGCTCCTCCTGGCCACCGCCGACAGCCAGGACAGGTTGGCTTCGGATGAGGGACGGCGGGGGGATGAGGATGCTTTCCCCGTGGTCATCCAGGACCAGTACATCCAGGAGGCGAGGCAGGTCTTTGAGAAGATCAGTAGGATGGGTTCCCAGCAGGACTATGGCTTTGCAGCTGAGCAGAAGGACAGTGGAGGTGTGGAGGGCGCCGAGGTGGTGGCACCGACAGGGGTGACGGACATGAC
>NW_008602938.1:31018-44495 GCF_000691845.1 Merops nubicus | reverse complement strand
GGGGGCCCGGCTGTGAGGGCCTAACTGCCGAGGGGTGCCCACGCGTCTGTTGGGTGTATTCACGTTAGTGATGCACGCTGGCGCTTATCTAATGGCTTGTGTTAATGTGCTCTGCAAAAGAAGCTTCTCTTGGGAGTAATCCAGTTCTTTAGCCTGTTACAGGTTTCCCTGTGTGCAGTTGCCAGACCAAGATGTGCTTGAATTAACACAACTTAATGTTATCCAGGACATCGTGTGCGTGTTATCCCTTACACTTTTATTTTGTATTTCATTGAAGCGTAGCAGTTTCACCACGTTATGCATGCAGATGCTTACTACTGGGGGGCTTTGTAACAGTTGAGTTTCGTGGTCCAACAATGTGGACTTCACTGTCTCAAGTGGTTAAGACTCCAGAAGGCATTCTGAAAAGTGTGAGCCATGTTTGTTACTTGGAAGTAACAAAGCCACCTGATGTGCTCCATACATTTCTATATGTAGTTCTGAGGCAGTTTGAACCTCTAAGAAATTTTATTTATAGTTTTGGGGCTTCATTCTCAATTACATCAAAATACTCCTCTGTGTTAGAAACACAAGGATAGGACAGTAAGCAATGAATTTACTGTGGATCAGAATCAGTTTGACTCACTGTAATCAGAGGTTTAAGGCCTTCACCTTTTAGACACTTCTCTGTAACTTACCTGGTGCTTATGATTAGGGTCATGGGATAATTCAGGTTGGAGAGGACCTCAGGAGGTCTGTAGGCCAACCTGCTCAAAACAGGTCAGCTGTGAGGTCAAATGAGATTGTGCAGGGCTTTATCCTATCAGGCCTTGAAAACCTCCAAGGATGGAGGCAGTACAGTGTCTCTGGGCAGTCTGTTCTGCCTTGCTGGGTGCCTCATGAAAATATTTTTCCTTGTATCCAGTCCAAAGCTGCTTTCAACTTCTGCCCATTGCCTGTTGGCCTGTAGTCACACATCGCTATGAACAGCCAACTTTAAGCTCTTACCAATTCTAGAAGCCTGACTTCAGTCAGTTTAGTGTCTTGTTTGGAAATCCTTTGATGTTTTGTCACAGAGAATTCTCAACTTGTAAATGCAACTTTGCTTTGCTTTACTTGCATTAAATTTTACTTTGAAGATCACTTCTTGAAGACCTCTTCTTTCTGATGTTTGTTCTTTTGCTAGGACATTTTGAAAACTCCTCCAGGTCCTAAGAAGCTTCTCACATGTTTAAATATATGTAGAAAGACTGTGTGTGTGTATATGTATATATATGTAGACTAGTTGACAGTGCCCTGGCTGTCAGCGTATTTTACTGGGTCTTTATCAAATGTGTGAGATTCCTCAGGTTAGATTTCAGGTTAGATTTTTTTCCCTGAAATAATAGTTGGGTTTTTTGTTTTTGTTTTTTTTTTTAAAGAAAACGGTTTAGTACAGTTAATTATACAAATTATTTCTAGTCTTTGTAATGTCGGGGGTTTTTTTGAAAGAAAATGAGCCAAAACTGAAATTGTGAGAGCTACTTTGCTGAAAACTTGCTGGAAGGGCACCTCCTTGTGATACAGTGAAGATAGCCATGAAGTCTGTAACTGAAATGAGGGATGTAAGGCTTACTTTTATTAAGCCCGTCATTGCTGAAAGAGATTTGCTTATGGTTGAATAGGTGATCAGAATTTTGTATTAATTTCTATGAATTTAATTCCCCAAATTTAGACTCTTGTAATGGTCATTTTACTTCTGTTTGACTGCCCGTTGCAGCTCCTTTGACATTATTGAAGTCCTTCAATAATCTCTAAATCAGGTTCTTAGATCTGTGGCTTAGCTGATTTTGTAGCAAATTGATCAATATAAAGTCACAGCCTATTTTTTTTCCTTGCACAGATTTTTTTTCAGACTTCTGTCTACTGGTGCATTTTGCAGTTTTTAGAAATGTCAAAGATGAAGCTGCCTCAGTTCTTATTCTTTCCATCTCGATTCTTTATTACCAAAAGCAAATTCATTCTACTTTTCTGGACATGGGATATGGAATGTTGCAAATTTCAAATTTAAACAGAAAAGGAGATGCAAGTACATGATAAAACATTTTGTTTTGACCAGAAGTCTTTGTAGTGGGATAGTTTCCTTTTGTGGGAATTTAGATAGCTCTTTTAGACTTAAAATGCTCCAGAAGCAGTCAAATTACAGAACGAGTTGAAATGCTTGGTATCATTGAATTAATTCAGAATTGTTCTAGTGCTGTTTATTAACAGACACAGAAGTGTCCTGTTCTTGTGCATATGTAGATCGGTTAGTTCACCCAAAAGGGATGCTCTCCTCTAGTGCATCCTCTCAGACTACTCTTTGATGTTGTGAGTTCTTGGATTTTAGCTTCTAGAACAGAACACTGTTCGTTCCTGAGCCTCTTCACCTTCAATGCAGTTGATTTATTGATCGTTATCTCCATCCCAAGTGGTTAATCTACAAAGGTTTTGATTCTAATTGGGAATGGAACTGATCTTTTTCCTCTTAATTCTCAATTTATTTCCCTTTCTCACCTCCCTTTCTCTCTGTGTCTTTTTTTTTTTTTTTAATTAAAGGAAACACCGAGGAGGCTGGAAGGCTACTGGGCAGCAAGAATGTCCGTGTCAATTGCTTGGACGAGGTACAGCGAGAGTGTACAAGTGTTACGCTGGGTTTAGCAAGGAAAAGACTAGGTCTGGAGGCTTTCTTGTTTTTAAGTAGCATTGCTATACAGACTCCTGGAAATCAGAGTTATTCTGAAGGTATTTCCAACATGCAGTGGAATAATGAACCTTTGAAGAGTTTTTACCTTTTTTTTTAGAAAGTTTAAAGGTTAATGTTACTTAAAGTGCTACACTGTATTTTCTCTCAAGTTCCAGCATGACCTTTGGATTTGTAAGGTAAGATGAACACTTCAGCAAGACACATGAGGGTGCTCCCTGACTTCTTGTCACCTCCACCAAGCCATGGTCTCTCTGCTTAGTAGCAGACCATGTGGTTAAAGAATGCCTCTCCCCACCTCATGCTTGCATCTCATCACCTAAAGCCTTATCTTCACAGAACCATTAAACACACTGAGAGAGGGAGCAGCTAGGTCACAAGTGGAAAACTCACTGTCTTTTTCAGAGGCAGATGTCCTAGACATGTAGGAGAAAAAAAATCCTTAAGGGGTACCTAAAGATAGGAGGAAGTTTGTGGAGAAAGGAACCTTGTGTGATGTTCCTCTGTTTCCTCTTTTTTTTTTTTTTACAATGTTTTTCTAAAGCATGCAACATTAATATGCAGTGTAACATAGAAGCAAAACTATAATTGTCCACCATGTATCAATGTGTAATTTATCAATTTAAATGTCAGTTTTTTCCCAACTTTATAATTTCCTAGGAACACTTGGAAATTCAGGCTAGGTGGGACCTCAGGAGGTCTCTCATTCAGCTTCACACTCAAAGCAGATTCAGCTCTGATGTCAGATGGGGTTGCTTTGAGCTTTATCCTGTCTGGCACTGTAAATCTCCAAGGATGGAGACCATACAGTATTTCTGGGCACCTTGTTCCATTGCTTTACCGTGCTTACAGTGAAAATGTTTTTCCCTGATGTCTGAACCTCTCTTTCAGCTTGGGCTTAGGCCCTTCTGCCACTGTAACTGAAGAGTTTGGCTCTAGCTTCTCAGTGATGTTCCTGTAGGCACTGGCAGGCTGCTGTTGTGTCCCACCAAAGCCAGCTCTTCTCCAGGTGGAACAAATCCAGTATCAGCACCCTCTCTTCACTGCACGAGTGTTAAGTTACCACCATGTATTGCTCTGCTGAATTACTTGATCAGTGCAAGTGCAACATGCAGGGTTACTTTTGAGAGGATACGGTTTGTTAATAGAAACCATACCTGAGTTAGGCCTCAGGCTGTCGTTAGATAAGTATTGCTAATACTATTCCTTCTTTAATGTTCACATCTGGCTGAACAGACCCAAAGTACAGAAGACTTTAAAAGTTTGTGCGGTGGAATTCTTGCAGCCTTCTTTCTGTCCCCAAGAGTCATGTGTAGTGATCTATATTGAACAGAAAAGGGTTCAGATTTTTTTTATTTTAACTCATTTTCCCTCTAATGTGTTATTCTAATATCTACACACAGCGTGTGAAACCCCAGTTAAGCATTAGCTTCATCTCCTATTCAGTGTTGCCACAAGTGGAGACTGCTTTAAATGAATCAGGTCTTATTTTCTTCCTCTGCTGCCTTAGCTGTTTGTCGTGAAATGCACATTATCATTTGTATTACTACCGCTACTTATTTTATAATGTTTAGAATTGAGGAAACGGCCCTGAAAGTTGAATGCTTACATACTGAAATGGGAGCACAATTCAGTTGGGAGCTAAAGACTCATTTCCTTAAAGTCCTTTCATATGAGAGAATACACCGAATGAACACAGGTGTAATGTAATTTTCTTCTATTTGAGGCACAGCAAACATGCGGTCACAATTTAATAATCTCTACAGACTGGAGAATCTGCAGTATCCAGAAGCAGGCTGTTACATGTTGCTCTTCCTTATTTAAAAAAATAAACACAGAAGATGTCCCTTTGATTTATTTTTTTGTTTGACCATATATTTTAACTGTTTAGTTCTGCTTTCTGCTAGATTAAAAACTATTGTCAATCAGCACTCTTTTCTCTGTGTACCTTTAGACAAGGACCAAGTCACACTTTAACATTGTCCAAATACATGGAGTTCTTAAGTATCTTACCTAAAGTTATGTTTCTTCAGCAATTAAGCTATTATCATAGCTCTTTTCTGGATCCTTTCCAGTTGTTTCAGCTTCTTCCTTAAAAAAATGTAGGCATGAGCTGGACACAGTATTTTAGCATTGCTTCTGCTGTTGTTACATGTATTTAAAAAATTTTAAAAATTGCTCCTCTATTTGCTTTTCCTGCCCATGTGCCCAGACTCACTCACCTCCTCCTGCCTGCAGTGCTCTACTGGGAGCAGTAAGGTCACTTGAAAGCAGACACCTTTATGCAAATTAGTTTCACAGATGCCCATCTTCCAGAAGGTTGTAGATACCCAGCAGATACAGTCCTGTTTTTTTTCACAGCATCCTTTCTAGCTAAATCTTCTTCTTGTTGTTATTTCTTTGTGGATTTAGGAGGCTGAAAAAAGGGAAGGTCTTTAGGCTTAATAACCGTCTTTATGAAAACACAGTAGTATGTAACTCTTCCACAAAACTTATCTGTAACATTTTTTATTTTGACTCTGTCAGCTTTAAAACATCAGAGGCTTTTAAGCTCAGGTGTCCCGAACTATTAAGACAAATAGATGGGCAATGGAAATGGATGCAAAATAAACACAAATATATTTCATTTAAATGCCCACTGCTTAGTCATTTCTCATGATATTTTAGATGGAGTGGTTGCTAATTTGGAAACATGGTATGAAAGAAAGTTCAGGAATTGCCTTTCCCCTGGGAGTACAGAGCTTGTAAATAGTCTTGTGACTTCATGTTAGCAGTTTGCTGACTTTATCCATTTGAAAGATATGGCTAAGATCTTTCAGGCAGTCTAGAGAAAGGACACAGATTTTTTTTTAGCTGTGGAAGTTTCTTCCAGTCATGTTGGTAGTTAAGGAGCACTGTAGTACTACAATCCCACACTTTGTGCCAGTCAGAGACTCAACCTGAAAAGGCTTCACAGTTTTTCTATATTTAAAATAATTTTAAGGTTGATTGTAATCTTATATACAGAACTGTCATTTGGCATTAGCAGCATTACTTTTTCCCTCTGCTTTGGTAATTCAGCTGTTCATTTCTGTAATAAAATACATTAGAGACCATCCATTTCTATATGCTGATTATAGCACTGAATGCTTCCTGGGAAGTACAGGAGCATCTGCTTATTACCATATGAGATGTGTGCAGCTTTACCCACACTGGTTATGGGCAGTGGAGGGTTCTTCAGCTAATTTATCTTGCTGTTCCAGTGTGAACTTCCTCTGCTAGCAAAAAATGCCCAAATCCTTGGCCTTTATTGAGGAGAAAAAGTTGTGTCTTTTGATTATTTTTTACATAGTATTTCAAAGTAGACAAACCAAAGAAGATTCAACAGCTATTAAGAACTCTCTGGTTTCAATTCAAGTCTCTGGCTGATGTAGACCTTTACTTTTCATCACCGCAGGTGGACAGAAAGATGATCAGAGGAATCTAATGTATCACATTAAAACCATCACATTGAAAATAATGCATCACATTGAAACCAAGGGCTTAGCAGGATGGCTATAAAGGAGAACTAAAGCTATGATTGACACTCACTGAACAGTATTTCATATTCTAATAGTTCATACTTGGCTATAGCTAAAACTGTTTATGCATGTTATCTGTTGACTAACTTCCAAATCCTGCCTGAAGTAAGCATAAGATAGGCAAGGGCAATCTTATTCAAAAGCTTTAAGAGTGAAATTTCTAAAGGCTTTCACCTAATAATAATAATTCAATTCATGTGTTTCTAGACTAGCTAAACTCAGTACCATTTCTGTTCCAAGTCAGAGACATTTTTACAATCCAATTCCAAACGCCTACCTGAACTAATCTTAATGAGTTGGTCTAATTTCAGTAGTGCTCTTCCTTTTTACTGAGGGAAGCTGATATTGAAGACATACATGAACAACTAGTATTTCTGTGTTCCACGTGGCACCTGCTCTTTTTGCATAATTTGTTTCCTTTTCAGTAAATTTCTAAATATTGTCTCAAAAGCCAACCTTACAGTCTTATGTGTTTAGTTGGTAATTTTCTGAATGAAGAGAACCAGTATAGTTGCCTGAATCTGAAGAAAAAAAATAAGGCTGTCTTTCCGTGTAATGTGAGGCTGGGTTCCTCACTGCATAATGAGCTGGGAAAAGGAGAGGTGGAATGCTTCAACTTGTTCCCTGGCCAGCCCACACTCCCCAATTCCTTTGGTCAATGAAGGCTGGGAATCAGTGTTGTTGAAAACTTCCTCTGTCGTCCCTAGAAGGTAGAAGGTTGCTTTTCTAGTTTATTATCTTTATAAATTTGGTTTTGTTCCTTTTGTGGAAGCATACCTCTCCCAGGTGCTGAAGAGAGACAGACTGACCTGCTTCCTTCTTTCCCCACTTCTGGTGGTATTGCCCATCCCCTCTCTGGGGCTGGTACTAGTCTGCCCCTCCTGACTCCCTGTGTGCCCTCTTCTCCCCTTGTTAGCTCTCAGCATAGCTCCTGGAACCCCGTCTCTGTCAGCTCCCAGTGTCTTTTCAACACCAGGACGTGGAATGGTGGGGGGTGTAATGGCTGGGCTGGCTGTGCCGTGAGGCATAGCCCAGTTAGGCCAGGGAGTCCTTGAAAATAAACAGGAAACTGGGAAAGATTATTTTTTGTCCTAGGGAAGTGACACTAGAAGACTGGATTTTTGGTCAGAAAAATGTTATATAGCAACTGCTAGAAAGTGCTTCATCCTATATTCCATACTGGAACAATAAATAAATTATTTCATCTCTGTGGTTAATAACTGCTAGTTTAGTCTTTTAAGTGTGTTTTATTAACAATCCAAATGTCATGTGTCAGAAGACAGATTGATGCTGGACCTGTCTTTGATACTCAACCTGAGAAGAGTATTTGCAGTCACTTCAGGTTCTGCACAGGGCCATAATGGAGGATGCCAAGCTTTTCCAGATAAACTTGTGTTTAGCCTGTCCCTGTTTTGTTTGCTGTGAATGTGAAAGGCTGATATTAGTGAGACTTTAAATCCAATTTTCTAACAACTGTCCTTGTGTTTTCTCTTGGTATGTTGTTTTGTTTTGTTTTTTTTTTGTGCACATCACAGCCTGACACCTTCAAAATTTAATCAAAGGCTTTTAAAAAAAAGTTTCCTAAGAGGAGGGGATGACAATCCAACAACAACCCTTTCGTTTGTCCTGTAATCTTCAGACAGCTTTTTTTAATTGAAAAAACCTGACAGTCAAGACATAACCAAATTTACAGTCATCTAAAGTTCCTTGTCTAGTCAAGAACCTTACTGGTTTGATATCCTCAGTACCTTTATGCACTGCTAAAGGAGGCAAATCTATACTATGACTCTAGACTAGGATTGGCCCATAAAAATTGCTGTAAATGTAAAGTAACATAACATCTTTTATATACTAGGATAGAAAGCTTCTCCCTGCCTTTATAGGACCACAAATAAAAGCTAGCAAAAACAATCACAAATTTGTTTCATGTTTGTGAAGTGATCTCTTCAGGCCTTTTGTTTCTTTAATGGTAGTGTATGTTGCAGATTACCAAAATATTTCAGGTTACTAAAATAGAATGCATCAAGTAATCATTTTTTATTGTTTTCAGTTAGGATGGGGAATAATGAAAATATAATACTTTAAAATTATCACTAAAATTTTAACTTTCCCATTTTCCCTTCAACTTTAGGATTTTTTTTTTTTTTTAATTATACTGGTAAATTTAACTCAATTGGGTTTTAATCTATCGTAAATTAAAACAAATATATTAAGGCTCAAACTGATGATTCCATTATTTCCGAGGATCACATGACCATACACTTAGAGAGCTGCACTAATGGTGTACAGAAGTGTATTCATGCACACAGCCTTAACCTGCCAAAAAAAGGAAGAAAATGCAGTTTTGTTTTCCTTCAGGGACAAACTAAACACGCTCCCTTATATTCAGTGTTGGAGAACATTCTTGGGCTATTACTATGTCTTGGCTGATGAGGTGAATCCTGACAAGAGAAATAAGCAGCATATTGGAAAAAGCATGTCCAATTCTAAACCCAGACTGTCATGCAATTTTCTCCAGCAGAAGTGTAGATTCTCACTGCCCTTTGGGAGGGAGGCAGCCTGCACTGACAAGTCACCCTGCTTCTGGAAATTTCCCCTAGGGTTTGCCCAGGTTGCATTTTTAATTATGCCAGTGCAACTCTAATAAAAACTCGGCGCCTTCCTCGCTGAAGCTAATGCTTTTTGTACTGGTGCAGTTTATCACAACGGAAGGTTTGAGACTCTGCTTTTTAGGTTTGTGTATCTCTACAAGAGCTTTCAGAGCTCTGGCTGATGTAAGGTCACGGACACAGTACCAGAAGGCTGGATAAATGGGAGAGAGGAGGCTAGCACAATTACAAGTAATCGTGACTAAAAATGTGCAAGATGGGTTTCAGAAACTGCAAATATTTGTAACATCAAAACCAGCAAGAGCCTATTCCTAATTTTCATGTTGCTTGTGTAATGTAGGGGAGAAAAGAACATTTGGGAACATAAAAAGTTTTCTAAATAAACCAGGCTTTTCCTACTAGCAGAAGCATTAGTTGTCTCTAACACTAATGTCTTATACAAAAGGCTAATGACAAATCGGTGTTAAACAGTTTCTTCTATCCAACACCAGTCTGTTTTCAAATCTATAGCACAGCATAATCAGGAAATGGAAAATCTACTGTGTGTTAGTAGCCATATTTTTTTCATGAAGATTTTGTGAACTTTTTTCTTGTTGCTGACTTAAGTACTACGCGAGGCGTTGGTTGTTACACTGAATACGTATGTGCAAGTAAAAATTATCGATGGTATGAAGATCAAGAGGTGAAACTAATTGTTTCTGTGTATTCCTTTTTCTTTTGTCAGCACGGCATGACCCCTCTGATGCACGCAGCGTACAAAGGGAAGGTGGACATGTGCCGGCTGCTCTTGCGACACGGGGCTGATGTTAACTGCAACGAGCACGAGCACGGGTACACTGCCCTGATGTTTGCAGGGCTTTCAGGTAACTCCCTGCTAAACTTAGGTCACTGATTTTTATGACATTCATGGGTACAATTTGCCATAAATTAATAATTTAAAGGAAACTGTTGATACGGTTTTATTAGTTAAGGTTACTGAATTTATTTTATTAGTCAGGTTTACTGTTAGTTATGTGAACCATGCAAATACATTCAAGACTGTCAGGACAGTGGAAGAGGAGAGCTGCTGTTCAGGCTTGTGATCTTTTTTTTTGTTCGGCATTTTGAGACACACAGTCTGTCTGTACTTTGTCCTGTTTGTTACAGGTCTCAGAATCTCCTGTGACAGTTTTCTTGTGCAGCGGGATGCATTCTGTTTAATTATGCTCTGGTACGCTGAAAAAGATGCTACACCAAACTGCATTTTTTAGGACTACAAATCAGTAGCTTTTAGTAATATTCGAGGCTTGTCAAATCAATCCAGTATTTTCAATGTTTGCCTTACTCATACATTATTTTGGCAATTACCTTGTTGGCTTTAAAAAAATCTATTTATTAAGTTTTAAAAACATGTTTTCTCACATTAATTCTCCCTTTTCTCTTAGTTATTTTTTTTCTCTGAGAGTGCTTCTAGCTGTATGTATCTTCTCCTGTTTCAAGTGGTGGTTTGAAGCTTTCCTGTTGCTCTTTTTTTTGATAAAAGGAACAATTATTTGAGTGAGAAAAAGACACTACACAAAAAAAATTTCTAGGGAAAAATACTATATTTGGGAATATTAGGTTATTTTTTCTTTACTAGGCCACTCACATTTTTCCAAAAAGGAGATTCTCAGGAAGTAAGATTTCTTAGCAGGTAGAATTTCAACTCTACCTTCTTTCATTATAAGGATAAAAAAAGGCAGGCATATGTGTGTATATGAGTCTTAACTGGGTCATCAGATTGCTTTTCTGCTATAACTTTGCTAAAAAGATGTGGAAAATTTCAGCATTCTGTGGCATTGAGCAACATGAGAGCTGCAGCAGATAGACGGGAACAAACTCTTAGAGATTGTTAAATGACTGCAGCTTTGTGGAAAATGCTGGCTTTCTACTATTTTCTCACAGCTGAGCTTTTAAACTGTTGTCCTGAGTTTTAATGCTTCTGAATGTTCACTTTAAGGTCTCTTTTCTGTGAGTGGAAAAGGTACCTGAGCACTACTGCCACAATGCCTTTGTTTTTTGGAAACATTAATTTCTGTCCACCACCCCCTTCTTTCTTTATATTCATTTTCTGTACCTAGCATACGCACAAAAACTGATAAAGGAAGAATACCTTTGAAAGCAGAACCAGCATGGGTGGTGACAAGTGTCCTTATTAGTCTCTAAAGGGAACCAATTAAGTCATCCAGACTTCCATCAAATCGTTTTACTTGGTATTTAGCCCAGTCTGAACACCCAGTTCCCGCTGTGGAGAAGGCACAATCTGTTCTGGTCTCTATGCTCCTGCTACATAGTAATACTGGATTTGTTTTTCTTCTTAGAATAGCAAGTGTTGCAGTTCAACTGTCAACTTACATCAGTAGAGTGTGCTTCTAGACTGCTACCCAGAGGGACCAAGCTCTGGTGTAGTTACATGCATATGACCCCTGTAAGCTCCACAGGGAGCTGAATGTGCACTACAGACAGTAGGTTGTACCCTGCCTGAATTTAGCTTTTGCTTTGATTGGACCCTATAGAACCATAAACAAGGAGGCAGCCTTTTTCTTAAAAATTCTTAAAATAATGATATTAAGAACATTAATTTCCCTCAGTGTCATTCCTGGTCTTTAAGAAATACACTCCTTGTTTTTCTACAGCATAAAGAATTAAAAGTTCTGGTTTGTTATCCCTCATTGCCTGTATCTTCCCCCCAAATTCAGGAAACAAAGAAATCACCTGGATGATGTTAGAGGCTGGAGCAGAGACTGATGTCGTCAACTCTGTGGGAAGAACAGCAGCTCAGATGGCTGCTTTTGTGGGTAAGGTGAAAGTCTATCACAATTTCCTAAATTCCTAAGGTAGTAAAAAGTTAGATTCTAGTGCTTTTTATCGAGGAAACAATATTTAATGACCTGTTTGGAACTGAGGCCATTGTTCTTTTTTTCCACATCTCATCCTGTAACCAAGTTGATTTGCATTCTGTTCCTGTGCCCTTCTTTGAGGGTGCAAGTTTTTGCAGTCTTATCACTTTTCACATAATAAGAGGAAGCCAGTAATGTTTGACATGTCTGAAGTGCAGTACGAAGTGTGTTAGTGGGAGCTTTGTTCGTGGGAAGGAATGAACATAGTCCTAGGAGTGAGGAACTCATCTGGGCTTTGCTGCTTGCAAGGGCAAGTCTCCTCTTGCCCTCCTCCCTCTGCATTTGGGAGAGGGTGAAGTCAGTACTTACTGACCTCAACTTGACTAGGAAAATATAAAAGATTTCTCAATCCAGTACGTTTTGTGATCCCAGGCAAAACACACAACCAGGCTTCTTTCTGTCATTATTTTCCTTTTTCTTTTATTTTTTTTCTAAACCTTTCTTATTTCTTAAACCCATCTTGACAGTACTGATAGATTCCTGGATTAATGTTCCCAAACATACCACTTTACTTCTAGCAAGGAGGTGTGATAAAAATGGCTTCCAGCAGAAGTGGAGTCATTTTAATGACTGTTGTTGCTGTCCAGATAACCTTCCCAAAAAAACAAAGATGAGGACCTGTACTTTCACTTCAACACAACCTTCTTGTATTAATGCTAATTCATTCATTAATTAAATGTGTGAGAACTCTGCAAAACCATTAGGTGTTCTGGATTCAAGAGCCTACCTTGCCATCTAGATTTACCTGCTTGAATAGTGAGTTAGTGCAGTTTCGATTTCAATCTTTTTTCATTCTGCTCTTTTAAAGAGGAAAAGATTGACATTGCTCAATTGAGGTTCAAGCAGCAAAGACTTAACTATTCACTTAATATGTCAGAGAAGTCCACTCCTATCAGTGATGGTTTGGATCTAGAGAGCCTTTTCCAATATGATGCTGAATTAGTGAACAGGGTATGTTATCTCCAACGTAATTTTTGAGAATTCCTGTTTAAAATCTCATCACATCACCAAGATAGAGTAAGTATTTTCAGGCATACTGAGATATGCTCCTCTGTAAAAGTCTGAACACTGGGACCCATTCCTGTTTTTTGTTACTCTCTGTCCAATCAACATTAATTCATCTATCCATATGTGGGAAGTGAGGATACTTCTTCCCCTGTCATTTGTCGTACACTGTGATCTATTAGCTTAGAACAGGCTCAAAACAGTGGAGGGTTTGAAATGCTGGAATGTAGTTGGCTGTCATCTTCTATGGATTGATAGTATTAGTGCCAAGATAAATCAATAAATGTAAAGAATGTGGTCCTGAAGTAGAGAAGCTAAATTTTACTTTCCCTTTAGCAAAGCAATCCATCATATTGTCAGATGTGGAAACCAAGAAGGAGGTGCAGCTTCTCTTGTCTTGTTACTTTCATCCTTTCATCACTCTTTTTTTTTCTTTTTTTTTTTTAAGCAACTTTTAAGTGTATTCTGTTCTTACAATGTCTCCCATTTTATGGAGGGCTAATACACTACAGTCTATTTCAGGTCTGAAAACTTACAACTCTCAATGCAAATGTAATTAATTTTTTAAAGTACAAAGTGGAGAGAACTTCCCTTGAAAAATTTCAACACCGGTATGAGATTACTAGTCCCGTATAATTTTTGGAGAAAAATACCTGTTCTCTTAGTTATGGCTTACCAGGGAAA
>NW_008602938.1:0-31004 GCF_000691845.1 Merops nubicus | reverse complement strand
GGAAAGAGGATGTGGGAAGGGGACAGAAGTCTCAAACCAAAAATTTCATTAAGTCATTCCCTGCTTGGTGTCAGTTGCATTTACTGAACATAAAAGTTGCACACAGAAGAGTGGCGAGTGCTGCCTGTTACCCGTGCGAGTCACATCGTGTGGGTAATTCTCGCCTGTATCGCCTACATGAGGTCTGGGGTTAGGTGGAGGTTTTTTGTTATAATTTCATTTCATTGGTGATTTTTTTTTCTTGTCTGCCTTTAGGTCAACATGACTGTGTGACTGTCATCAACAACTTCTTTCCTCGGGAAAGGCTGGACTACTACACTAAACCACAAGGTTTAGATAAAGAACCAAAACTGCCAGTAAAATTAGCTGGACCTCTACATAAAATCATTACCACTACTAACATGCATCCTGTTAAGGTGGGGTAACATGTAAATTGTACCTGTTTGTCGGCATGGAAACTTTCTTTTTGTCACAAAGCATTCTTGAGAGTCCATCAAAAGCATTAGCTACTAATTCAGATGCTTCTGCAAATGAGAAAGAATTAGGCTCACATTTAGACGGGATTACAAACTTAAGCTATTTCAGTGTTTGTGTAAGATAGAATCTTGAATGAGCACCTTTAAGTGGAAAGTTTCTTAGTTTTTACATCGATAACCATAAATAGCTTTCTTTTTTGGCTTTCTTCTTTTCCTAGCCCCACTTGAAGTGGAAACATAAAACAATTTAACAAAATCTCATTGTTCTCTCAATGCTTGTCTCAGCATGTATCTTCCTACCTTCATCACTGGTTCACCATAGTAACATCTGCTGCTGCTGTTTCTGAAAGTATGTGCAAGAGATGTTTAATTTTACTTCTGTGTATATTTGCTGAAAATAATGTCTTTTATGGTTTGCTCCTCCAGTGTATTTCAGAGAAATTAATAAACCTAAATTCAAAGACAAGTTCCTTGGGCTTGCCATTTGAAGTCAGGAATTTGTCAACAGTTGCCCATCAGGTATCTGCAATACAAAGAGTAAAGCAACAGTGGCAGCTCATTTAGTGAGCAGAGTACACAGTGTCCTCTTAAAATGATTAGTTCAGTGCTTTACTAGTCTACCTGAAGTACTGCAAGATTATGTGATGTTGATGTGTTCTGTGCAACTGCTTAAATCATACAAGTCCAGTTTCAGGTTTTCCAAAGGAAAGAGATTTTCTCAGCAAGTTTGCTGATGATACTGAGCTGCTTGGAGGGACAGAAGGACAGGAGGCCATCCAGAGGGACTTGGACAGGCTGGAGAGGTGGGCTCAGGTGAACCTCATGAGGTTCAACAAGAAAAATGCAGGGTCCTGCACCTGGAGAGGGGCAACCAACATTAACAATACAGGCTGGGAGAAGAGGACACATTAGAAAGCAGTCCATTGGAAAAAGCCTTGGGGCTACTAGTAAATGAGGAGCTGGACATGAGCCACCAATGTGCAGCGGCAGCCCAGAAGGCCAATCAAATCCTGGGCTGCATCCAAAGACGTGTGGCCAGCAGATGGAGAGAGGTGATCCTGCCCTGGTGAGACCTCACCTGCAGTGCTATGTCCAGCTCTGGAATCCCCAGCACAAGAAGGACGTGGAGCTGTTGGAACGTGTTCAGTGGAGAGCCATAAAAATGATCAGAGGGCTGGAGCAGCTCTCCTATGAGGACAGGCTGAGGGAGTTGGGGTTGTTCAGCCTGGAGAAGAGGAGGCTCTGGGGGGACCTTATAGCAACCTCCCAATACCTGAAAGGGGCCTAACAAGAAAGCAGGAGAGGGACTATTCTCAAGGGTTTGCAGTGACAGGACGAGGGGTAATGGCTTTAAGCTAGAAAAGGGTAGATTCAGGTTAGAGGTTAGGAAAAAGTTCTTTATTAGGAGGGTGACAGACCACTGGAATAAGTTGGCCAGACAGGTGGTGCAGGCCCCATCCCTGGGGACATTCAAGATCAGGCTGGATGAAGCTTTGAGTAGTTTGATCTAATTTGAGATGTCCCTGCTTATGGCAGAGGGGTGGGACTAGATGACCTTTGGAGGTCTCTTCCAGCCCAGGCATTCTATGATTCTATGATTTTAGGACAGTGTATGGTAGTTTCTGTAACTGCTTCTTTTGAAATGGCTTTGTTTCTTCAGGTTCTTATTCTGAAAAAAATCCTTACTATTTTTAATACCAGACTTAATTTTGACTGTTTCTTATATGGGAGCTGTGAATTACAATATAGTAAATAATAAGTGATGACTGAAAAAAGAAGGGGAAGACTGCATAAGACAGAAGTAGAGGAATATTAGAAACTCTACTGAAATTTAGCTACAAGAAGCTATATAACCTTTCATGCTATTGTAGACATTTAAAAATATTAGTTCTTAATTGGATTGCCTTTCCTTCAATTTTTCTCATAGATTGTGTTGCTGGTAAAAGAGAATCCTCTATTGGCTGAAGTAGAAGCACTGCAGAAATGTTACAGGGTTCTGGATCTAATTTGTGAGAAATGTATGAAGCAGAAAGACATGAATGAAGTACTTGCTATGAAGATGCACTACATCAGTTGCATCTTCCAGAAATGTATTACATTTTTAAAAGAGCGAGAGGATAAACTAGATGGATTTATCAAAAGGTATGTATTTCTGCAGAGGTCTGAAGGCATGTGTGTGAACTGTCTTTACAGATAACAGAAAAACACCACTGTAGTAATAGATTGGGTTGTTTTGGCTAAAGGCTATGCCAAGTACATTTTGAAATAAACCCCCAGCTGCAGTCACTTTAGGGTGGCACCTAATCCTTTTTTTATGTCTGAAGTGGCATTTTCCTTTCTTGG
The DNA here is from genome assembly GCF_000691845.1 of Merops nubicus. Classification (NCBI taxonomy): domain Eukaryota; kingdom Metazoa; phylum Chordata; class Aves; order Coraciiformes; family Meropidae; genus Merops; species Merops nubicus. The sequence goes on along the minus strand of NW_008602938.1, from coordinate 28,185 downwards.
GGTACAAAGGAAACATTCCTAGAGTTTCAGCTCCCTGCTGGAACTGGTTAGAGCTTGGCAGTCACATACACACTATGAAGCAACGTGTGGTGGAAATAAATGAGTGATAGGCTTGAAACAAAGAATTTCTCAGTGTCCGACATGGATCATCTGGGAGCATTTCTCGTGCCATTTTGCTCTCCAAGCAGTCATACAGGGTGAGATCCTTTTTTTTCAAAAATACTTAAGCAACTGAGAGCTGCAAATCCCACTGGCTCTGTATCAGACTTGAAATCTTAAACCACTTAGATCTTCAGAAGTCTACTCGGAGTTACAAAACCAGCTGCCTGATCAGAGTATCAAAGTAAGTGGCCTGGCTTTTAGAAGGTTCACATTCCCCATAGACCTCTGCAGATTTCTACATGATATTGAAAATAAATTATGAAGTCAGCTGTCACATACTGAAACCAAATAGTGCATCAGTGATCCATATAAAAAGGTAGGAGCCAACCAGATAAATACGGAGGAATTAAGACCTTATTTAATATAGGTAAGGCAGAATTTGTATTTTAAAGTATTGTGCATTCTTCAGTGTTTATTTTTACTATGCTCATTTTTAAACACAACAAAGCATTTTACTACATTAGTCAACTGTAGATACCAGTCTACCTGTACGTGGCTATTTTTCTCTGTGTAGTTGAATTAGTAAGTACTGGTTTCAGAGCATATATTAAGTTATTTTGTATTTCATGACGGGGCATTAGAATAAAAATAATTTCATTTGAGTCTTAAACACTGTTACATATGAAGTTGCCACATTATTTATAATTTTTCTTTATAATTTGAAAGAGAACAGAGTACAGCATATATTTGTTGTTGAAGATTTATGATGTGATTTCTTATTTGACTTTGGTTTCAAAAAATTTAGTCTCTTGAAAGGGAGAGAGAAAGATGGTTTCCCTGTATATCAAGAGAAGCTAATTCGAGAAAGTATCCGAAAGTTCCCTTACTGTGAAGCGACACTACTCCAGCAGCTTGTGAGGAGTATTGCTCCTGTTGAAATAGTAAGTTTTTCCAATTGAGAAAGTACTTTCTAAGCCACTTGCATAGTCAATTCAGTTTCAACTTAGCCATCTTTCTGTAGCTCACCTTCTGCATTGTGTTATAGTAAGCAAAAGCGTTTGATGTCATAAATGTTTATTTTACATATTGCAGGAAAATGCTCTAAAATACTTTAGCAGTTTTTTTCCTGTGTCCATAATGAAAGCTTAAATATCTTCAGTTTTAAAGAAAATTTAAACAATTTGTTTCTGTGTCAGAGCTCTCTTTACTTTTCTTTGCCAATTTGCTTTTACAAATTGTAGATTCAGACACAGCCGAAATTCATTTTGCACTCTTTTTTATATGTCTAAATTCAATTTAAGATGTCATCATTTCCTAGATTTAATGCATTCATCATTTCTAGTGTTCACAAAAAAATTGGTAATACATTATGGTAGAAAAAGAAAAAAACATTCTGTGAAGCTCCTTTTATCACAGGGAGAGGCAAGATGCTGCAATATAGAGCAAAATGTGTATCTAAATTAGGAAATCAAATTTACAAATAAAAAATCTAACCAGTTTTTCCCATATGCCTTTGCTAACACAGTCTTCATTATAGTACTACTAATTAATTCATAATAAATCTTACACAAGAGTTACTGTTCCGTTTAAAGAATGTTCTTTCTGGTCTCCCAGAGCTGGATGTCATATGCACTGGGGAAGTGGAAAAAAATTGTGACGTGTTTGGATTATGCTGAGTGAATTAAAAATAGCCTTCATCTTAAGTGGCTCCAAGTCTACTAAAATGTCCAGAGGCTTAATGCAATCCCTTCTGTTTGTCTAAGCCAGAAAAATAAACACGGTGTGAAAATATAAGCCATCATGATGTATTAAGACTCGCTTTAGAATAAACATTTTCCTTCCTGTCCTTTTTTTCTTAGAAGAGTTTGCAGTCTTTCCTGCCTTTAAAGAAATACAGTTTGTTACTTTGGATTTCTGTCCATTACACAGACCTGGAAAGGAGGAGATGCTATAAATTGTGATTTGTCTGGAAGCCTTTTGCCTTTGGCATGCACCACTACTTGGGTTCAGTCTGTGCACCTCAGCATTATCGTAGTGGTTACGATTATGCACACTCCATGGTGACCTAGCAGTTTAAGGATTTACTTACAGCTGGAGCAACTTGGCATTTTTTTTCCTCTAATGTTTACATCGTTGCCTAAAGGAATAGTTGTAGTTTGTGGTTACCAGCAAGATAGGCTAATGCTTGCTCCTTGTACTGCATGGGAAAGATTCTGCAAATATATCTAAATAATAATATGCAAATAATTGTATTGAAGATATTTGAGTTCTGACTATTTGTTCTGTAGCATCTGAGTACACCAAGCATAGGAGTGTATCAGTGGCAAGTGAAACACCTTTCTGTGTGCCAGCACTGAGACAGAAAACCTGCTGCATGTGAGCTACAAGCAGGTGACAGTGTGTAAAGAACATGCAGTTCATTAATAGTATTATTAATAGTTTACAGAGTAAAAAGAGGGTCATTTTCATCCTTCTACAGAAGCTAGGGATGAAGCTAGCTTTATGTGCAGAAATTTAACTATATAAATGTTAATGCATGCTAGTTAAGCTCTCTGGTTTAGATTTATGTTCTTGCTGCTATGGCACCTTCAGTGAGACTGCAGCTGGGCAGTTGAAGCTTGCATTGCTTGTCTTGGTTTTCTCTTGCACGTCCCTTTTTGTGATGGTGTTGGGTTTTAACCTCCTTACTACCTCTTGTCTTACCTTTCAGGGTTCTGATCCTACAGCTTTTTCTGTACTTACACAGGCCATTACTGGCCAAGTGGGTTTTGTGGATGCTGAATTCTGTACAACTTGCGGGGGAAAGGGAGCAGACAAAAGATGTTCAGTGTGTAAAATGGTAAGAATCCACAAATTGTTCCAGTGAGTCACAAACACCAGTGCCACCGGGGTGCTGAGGATTTTGAATGCTTCACTGTTTTCTGTGAAGACTTTGGAGGAATGGCATCCATGGCTACATGGAAAATGTACAAGCCATCTACTTCTGGAAGAGATGCCTGAAATTCACAAGTGGGAGTACTTGGATTTTCAAGTGTGTATGTTTAAGAATGAAGAAAGAGTAACATTTCTGTATTTTCAGAGTTAACAAAGCAAACTATTCTTTATAGATTTTTATATAGATTAGAATTACTCCACATGACCCTACAAATTGTTTTAAAATACCATTAAGTACTAGAGGGAGAGAGATTTAACTTGGTACACTAAGAAATGCAAGAATATTGTAATTTATCTTTTTTTTTTTAGTACATGAAGATGAATTGATAGCTCTGGTTGGTAACTTTCAGGTGATGTACTGTGACCAGAACTGCCAAAAAATACACTGGTTTACCCACAAAAAAGTCTGCAAGACCCTGAAGGAAATTCATGAGAAACAAGAACTGGAAGCTGCCAAGGAAAAAAGGAAACAAGAAAAAAGGCAAAAGAAAGGTTAGGTTTTATAGTTTGCTAACTGAAACTAACAGTGCATTAACTGCACCACAAGGAACAACATAAACAGGTCTTGAAGTCTGTAACAGCTGAGGTTGAAAGAACAATCTTTGTAGTAACATTAACAGTGTACCTGTATTTGTTGGATTCTGGTCTTTCAATTTACCAGTGCTACATACTTTCTAAAATGTGGGGTTTAATGCTAGAGTTACACAGGTTTCTACAACTACAGCATTCTGAATTACACTGCGCTGATTTAAAATCCAAATCTTTAATGAAAATCATGCAAGGTTTTCACGCTGCTCTACCTATTGTTGGAGGTGTTAGGGCAAATTGGATAAGCAACAGGCAGCCCGCTCCTTCCATTTGCAAAGGTTAATGTAGATGTTAACTCTCCTGCAATAGCTCCTTCTTCATAATCCCTGTATCAAATTGTGTTGTGTACTTTGAGTGTGAAGAAAGAAAGCATTAGTCTTTAAACTGTTAATGGTCTTTTTCTCCCATCAGTAAGCAAATAATGAATACATAGTAGAAGGAGAAACACTGTATCACACACCCCCCTTAACTTACTCTAATACAGAGTTTCTGTAAGTGAAGAATAGCAAAATTGGTTGTGAAATCACCTTTTCTTTTACAACTTGATAGATTCCCCTTCCATTGGTTTAAGGGTTGTACAAGTGCACTGGACAAATCACCCTTGTCTTATAATGATAGTATTCTTCACTTCTGCTGGGGCCTGAAAACTACAGCAGGATATAAATTAGTACTTATTGAGATTCTCCTGTGATGATCCTGTTAGAACAAGTGGTGCTGCTGCATGGGATCAAGGTGACTGTGGAAGCTGGAGGCAAGGATACCAGAGATCCCTGACTATACGGCATACCAATAAAACATCATGAGCTGTGATCAAACCAGTTTAAGAGTCTTCACTGCGCAAGGGTGAGCGCTGAGGAAGTCTGTGCTCCAGCCTGTGCTCAAGGCAGTTAGTCAGCTCCATGGCCAAGTGAGACCTTGGGAGGGCTTTGGTGGTGTTGTGGCTAGTGGTGACAGTGGTGTTAGCTGGCTACAAATTATAGCAGAGAATAAGAAACCAAAAATAACTGCTTCTGAAGATGACTGGGCCCCAGTTAGGCTTTCCCCTCTTTCTTTTCAGGATTGCTAGTGCATGGCCCATACTTCGCAGAATCAGGACAAAATGTTATTTAACATTAGTATTTTTTCTCCAGAAATGTTGCTTGGAAAGTAAAGGCTCCATAGCTGATTCTGTTCTGCGCAGTGAGGTTTTAAGTTTTAGGATGACTCACATCAACCGAAAATCCTTGTGGTCAATGTTCATTAGCAAATAATTTCTTCAGTCTGTTAAAAGCAAAAATGCTTCCTGTGTAATCACTACATGCTGCCTTTTATTTTTTTCTTTAAGAAGAATAAAACCCACCTGTACTCTGCTTCACTGACCTGCAGCCATTCTCAGAGAAGCTAACTGGAAGAACAGTGTCAAGAAAGCATGTTTGAATTTAAAGATAAAATAAATGTAGTGTCCTACTCTGCTCCTCTACATTTTAAAAAGAATTATGGAAAAATTAAAGTTAATCAGAGCTTTCAGAGTAATATTACACCAGCTTAAGCAGAACTCTAGTGTCTTAGGCCTTCTTAGAGGAAGCTTGATTAAATTAATAATTTTTTTAGTTGATGCTCTTTTCTAGTGTTTATTGTTCTTCAATAATAAAAATGTTTGCTTGCAGATGAGTTCAATGTTCACTAATGAGATTTCTCTTTTGTTTAGATGAAGTGCAACTATCAGAGGGTAGTTCTACAAGTGAAGAACAGGCAGATCCTGGTCCAGATGCTACCAAAGAAGTGGATCCAAATCATGCTGCTGACCGAATGGAGGAATCCGAATTTACCAAAGAGATGGAGGCACTAGCCCTGGACCCTGAAAATCCACTGGAAAGTGAGACTAGCTTAGCTGACATTGCTCTTCAAAAAATTCAAGATTCTGAGGAGTAAGAAGAGTAGGAAGGGACTAAGAGACCTGGCTGTGTCCCTGTACCTCAAGAGTCCTAAAGCATTTTTTATGCTGACCATGTCTGAATTCTTACAGCATGGCTTATGCAAGACTCCCTTTGAAAGACAGCATGTCTGTGTTCATCATGAGATGAAACACTGGCTAATTTGTCTATAAATACTTCAGGTTCTGTTGGTAGGTTGCCAAAATAGGTACTTACTATCTGATTAAATACTAGTGGCATAGATCCATCTATATGTATACCAACAGTAAGCATAGTAAAAATCTGAGTATCTGTGGTTAATCAGCGACTTAGCGAAAAATAAAAAAAAATTTAAAAAAAATTAAAATCACCCACATTTTACTTGGATTATTGATGTTTTCAGAACCTAAATTAATTAAAATTAATTGTAATTGAAATATGTTTTTCTGCAAGTAACTTCTGAACTATAGTTAAAAGCATTGGGAAGCCAACTGTTAAATTGCTTTTTTACACCTCTTTGTGACACTTCATCTGAAGGAATTCTGTAGTAGTTAAGTTTCTGAAGACACTTATCTGAATTTTCAACTTTTCATGACAACTGTAAATATTTTTGACTAGTGAGTGCACAATAATTGTGTCTATTTTGTGGCAATTTTACTAAATGATACTGCTGTTCAAACATTTCATTTGACTGTGGAATATGTGTTTCAACAGAACTATTTCACTTTGGTCAAAAATATTCCAAGTTTATTAAAGTCTAATGAAGGGAAGACCAGAACGACTTAAAATATTTTGACTGACAAGAATAATGGATTCTAAATCTCAGCTTTCAGGTAAAGATGCCTTAGAGCACACTGCGATGTTGCTTATGAATTATTTCATAGACATAAAAGATGCTTAATATCGTTCACGCTGAACTTGAGTCGCAGTGAATTAGATGGGAAGATTCACGTGTGAATTGGTACAATTAGGATTTCACTTAGGCTTTCAACTAAATACACTATCTAGAAAATAGCTTCTCTTAACTATGTTGTTTTCACTCAAATTTACTACTGTGATGAAATCAATGGGAATGCCACAGCCAAAAATATCGCTTGTTGCACAAGGATGGCAAAAGTTGAGATTCTCTAATTTTTTTATTAATAACTGGTGGTTTGAACATGGCAATATCTTTCAACTTAGAGGAAAAAGGACCATCCTTAAAACAGAGGTAAAATGCTGTTAACTTTTTACTATTTAATATATTGAAAGTTTTTGTTTAACATGCTGAAATCTCTAAGAGTGCAAATGCATACATGCACCTGTGCAGGGAATGTACCTGTGTTTTCATTTCAAGTATTAATTGTGAGGAATAAAGGGAAGTTTTTTAAAAGAAGGAAGCTGTGTGGCAAACTGTTTACTGCATCTGTAAGGCCTGCTGGGACATGTGGCAACACTGTCATTTGACGTGCATGGGCCTCCTGGGGCGTAGGGGTACAAGTTTAATTTCATGACGGCTGGCACGCGAGAGGCGTTTGCCTGGAACTTGGATACGGAGTCACGGTGCAGACACTGTCTGCTCTGGGACCTGGGAATGCAGAAGTGCAGCTGGTTCCCTCTTCTACACATGGTGTTTGGGGCTGGGGGGGATGGGTTGCACTTCAAGGTTTCTCTGAGAATGCCAGCCCTTGAGGGCAAAGGACTCTTCAGAAGTGTGGTAAAACCCACAGCACAAACTCTGCTTTCCTTCTGCCAGCCAGTGCTTTCTCTTGGTAAAGAGGAAAAGCCCAAGCAATAGGAGAAAGTACTGAACTCTGGGAGTAGGTGTGAAGTGTGGGATCCTTGGCACAGACTATGGAACTGCATTTGTTCTAACTTGGAAAGGTTTCACAGTCATTATGAGCAGAGGCTGCCACGTGTCCCTCTGTCTCCCCTCAGAGGGAAGCAACTGCAACCCAAGTTAGGGTCCTGGTGTGCACTGACACTCCAGACCTACCTCTGCCTCCTCAGCTTGAGCTGGCAACAGTTCCTCTGTTTGAAGATCATGTTTGGTGGGTCCTGCATAAACCTGGGGTAATGATGAGCTCTTGGGTAGTAATGAATGGGTGGACACCTCTTGTGATACATTACTGCCAAGGAACTTAAAGTAGAAAGAAAATGCACATGCAATTTACCAGTTCTTCAGGAAAGGTTCTAAGTGGGGAGACACCTGTGGTGTGCATAGCCAACACACCATCTCTTGTACCTGCAGTGGTCTGTGCGTCGAAAGACTTCTTGCCCCTCCCCTGGGAAAAAGAGAATTCCAGCTGTTTATTAGATACAAGAACAGCAGTTGTGAGTCTGTCTGGCCTGCTGCATCATAGGTTTTGCTCCTTAGTTCACTTTTAGGCTCAGTGGTTTTTAATATCCACTGTCTTTTCATCCTGGGAAATCGGATTGAATTAAGAGTATATAAAAGCTTCTGAAGCTACTTGAGTGCATATCTTCTAGTGAACTGAATGTTTCATGTTCAGATGACTTTAGATTTTTGATGTAGGTAGGTTTTCAAGGCTTTTCTCCATCTAACTGATGGGAATTCTCAGCAAAACTTGAAATTACCTTTGTAATTTGAGTAAGTCCTTGTATATAAATAGCTTGATGTTATTCCTTTTTCAATGATGTCTCTAAAGCAGACTCAAAGCTTTTGAGAAGGCTCAAATGGATGAGTGCAGAGAACATGCTGCCTTTTAAGTACGGTGGGCATGTTGGCAGTCAGTGGTTCTACTGACTTGTGGCTTGTTGGACAGCAGCTGACATACACCAACTACCAATGTGAACAGGTAGTGAGCATTACGACAAAGAGCTTTGGGGTGCCATGGTCAATTTTTTTTGTTTAATCTATGTGTTCCTGGGACACTTGGGTGAAACATTAAGGGAAAAAAAATCCTAAGAGGTTCTGATGGACTTAGCACTGTCAAAGATGATATATGTATAATTCATTGTCTTCTCCGAGCCCATCTACACGCTCAGATTACAGAAAATAATTAAAATTAAATTATTAATTAATGATTAAAAATAATGAAAATGTTAAAATTCTTTAACAGTTACCCCTGTAAAATGTATATTTTATTTTCAAAATATATATTCTTTGGGGAAGACGTTAAATTCATTTTTAAAAAAGATCCTGTAGTGAAGTGCTTTATGTTGAAATGCTGCACTGCAGCATTGTCTGAGCAGAAAACTGAAACAATTCTTTGCTTCAATTTTTCTTTAATCAAAAGAAGATGGGGCAGAAAAAATATTGCAGGCCAGAAATACTGTGCCCCTGATTTGATCCCAAAATTTGAAATCGATGAAATATACTCTAAAATGACATCACTTACTACTTTAGTCTAGCTCCAAGTGGGACACGGTGAGAATCTAGAGATTCTGGGACTGTGAAATTGCTGCAGTGAAATTATTACATTAGAGACTCTGTCCATCAGCATAGTCAGCTGTCAGAGTTCAAAAGACTCAAGGCAAACTAGGGATTACACTTAATCAATCCTAATAGTTGCTTAGGACCTCTTTAAGAAAAAATGTTGGCTGAAGCTTAGTTTGGTCTACCTTCTCTGTAGACTGACTCGGTTTGAGAAATTAAACATTCTTGAAACCTATTTGAAACCAAGGTGTTGATCTAGCTTTTAAAACCACTAAGATGTGGCTAATTTAAGAGCATTTATAAAAAGTAGGGAACTTTAAGGAAGAAAAACAGGCAAGCTGAAATCAAAAGGAAGGAATCTAACATCAAAAAGGTGAAAGGAATTAGGAGATTTAACAAAGATAAAGTCCCGTGTCTGGGATGGAGCAATCCTAAATAGCAGTACAGACTGGGAGCTCTCTGGGTCTGATGAAAAGGACCTCGGGATTCTGGTGGGCAGCAAGCTCACCTGGAGCCAGCAGTACGCCCTGGCAGCACCCAAGGCAAATGGTGCCATGCATCGGTGAAGACAACAGTTTAGTACAGCCAGCAGGTCAAAGGTGTAATTACGTCACTTAACCTGGCAGTTGTTAGGCCATGCCTGGAATACTATGTCCCATTTTGGTCAACTAAGTTCAAAAGACACATTATAAAACAAGAGAGGTCCATCAAGGGTGCCACCACAATGATCAGAGGGTTGGAGGAATTTGGTTTGTTCAGCCCAGAGAAAAGACTTAGAAGGGAGATCTAATCATAGTCTTAAAATACTTAGAGGAAGTTACAGAGAAGATGGGGGATGCACAGTGACAGGAAAATAGCTAACAGGCCCAAGTTGTTGCAGATCAAATTCCATCTGAATATAAGGAAAATGCTCTGGAATCTAATTAGACACTGAAAGAGATTGCCAGGAAGTGGTGGTACCTCCCTTACTGGAAATATTTGACTCACCTTGACAGGACACTGGATCTTGTTTCAACAGGAAGGCTGGACTAGATGAGCTTCAGAGATCCCCGCCAACCTAGACTATTCTGTGAGTCTGTGCTAATTTAGGAGAGAAAGAAGGAACTCAGAAGACAGCCACAGGCTGACGAAGGGCTTTGGTGTGTCAGACAGCACTGACTTTACACTTTTGGCAGAATGGAGAGAGAAAGATGTGAGGAAATGTATTATTTTGCATCTATGTGCACATCTCCCGCTACCTTCCTTAGTGGTAACAGGCTCTACCATACGACACGTGGCTATAAAAGGGTGTATGTTAAAACCAGTCAGCAGTTCTGGGGCAGTGTGTTGTGTAAGGTGAATCCCATCTCTCCAAAAGGACCAGTAAGCAGAGGCCTGCATTCTGGGACAGTATCAGCAGCCACAGGCAGCAGCTCCATACCAGCGTGCTTAAGAGGTTACGGTTCCACTGTAGTGAGATCAAACGAGTAACCTCATAATACTAAGAGTTCTCAGTGCACTCAAGCACCACAAAAATCAGCAAATCAAAACTTTAATCCCTTTCAGAAATTAGAAAAGCTTAATGGTCACTTTCTCATATCTTTACTTAGATGGAAGAAGAAAAATTACTGCCAGCGAAGATATTAAGTCTAATTCTCCAGTTGAAACTATATCGAATGAAATTCTTTATCTGTAGTTTCTTAAAAATTAACTTGCTGTTTAGTGTTAATAATTTATGATAACAAAACTATGGCAGAATTGCATTTCAAGCAACTTTTATTGTAACATTGCCACTATTTATCACTCATTTTCTTAATTTCTTCAATCTCCATATTAAATATCTGATGATAAAAGGAGGGTTACACTAATACTTTTCTTTCAGGAAGTTCATTTAATTAGATGCATGTTTTAGTGTACTTAGTTTATAGAGATACTAACTTACTTCAGTGGTTTATCTCCACACTAGAGAGAGGAATCATTAATTTCTTAAGGAAGAAAGCAGTCATCTAAATTGGATTGTCAGCTTCTCACAGGGTTCTTCTGCTTTGTTCTCAAGCCGTCTTTCTTGACAGGTGGCTACTTCGTTCCAGTCAACACAGGAAAATTCCATTAGAGATCTTTTCATTGCCCGTAGTAAAACAGCATCTTCAGGGTTCTCAAATGGTGCTCTACAAAAAGAAAAAAACAAACACTCTTATCTGAATGATTCCAAACTGCTTTGGAGGTAATTTTCCATGCACACTCTGTGTAGAAAGTGAAGCTTGAAGTCACAATGATGCTAGCAGTGAGGAGTTAAACTTTTAAATTCTCTGGAGGTCTCCTTCTTTTACCCAATTTAAGAAAGCAAAACAAATTGAGAAAAGGTCAGAAAAGTCACAGGATTCTAAGGAATGAAGTCACACTATAAATCATTTGAAATACATTTATAGTAGAAGTGAGAGTGGCTAACGCTACTGAAAGCAGGAAATAATTCATTTTTAAGCATAAATTAGGTTGACTGTAAAGAGCTGTACTCAAAGTGAGTAGCTCTATAAAATCAAATTGTTAAAGGATATCATCATATGTAAGCTCTTATTATTTCTTTTAATAAATCTTGGAAATATTTTCATAGGTAAAGCTAGCAAGTATAAACAAGCCTGGTGTCTGAAGTCTGTAAATTCACTCTTACAAAGGCAGCATGTAAAAATGTCACTACATTAAAATGCAACCTTTGTACTGCCTCAGTTCAGACACAGAGATAAAAGAGGTAATTTTTACATTTATTTCTATGATTTTGAAACCAAACAGAATAAAAGTAACCTGACGTACAGACCAAAAAAGTTTCATTCTACAAGTCAGTAATATTTTCCAGAAAGTATGCACTTTTGAACAGCCAGTCAGGAGAAAGTTGTCTGGGCCATAATATAGAACAGCTATTCTGATGCTCTAATATTTAAAGCATGTTTTTTCTAGTGACCAGTATTTGATCTTATAAATAAATAGCATTTTTATATACCCATTTCCAAATGTGGAACACCTTTCAATATTAAATTTCCGACAGCAACAGGTAGGTTCTCTTATCAGAATAATATAGAGTTGCAACAATGTTCAATACAGAGGACCAGTAAATGTTTCAAAAGCTCATTTTTACCAGACATTTTCCCTGGTTAGGGTATTTTTTAGGCAGGAGAAGAAGAAATTAAGTAAATACTTCACAGATGCAAAAAAAAAAAAAAAAAAAAAGGAAGTAAAAAAATTACTTACTTCTTTTTGTGGTTTCCAAATTCACAACCTATAATAAAAAGTTGAAATTGAGACAATGAATGTACAGAACTTGGATTAACTGAGGATTACCATCCTGATCCTAAATTACTTGTTCAAATGAACTGAAAATCAGCAGATGATTTTAAATGTTCATTTTAAATGTTTTAAGGTGTTTTCTGGATTGTTACACAGTGCAAGTCATAAGGTTCCAGGTGCTATTCGTCTGCTTTCTTGTGCCAGGATCATGCTGTCTTCCAGACCTACAAATTAGTAAGTCTAAAAATTACTTCATATGCTATTAGATGACATCATTAAAATATCCTTGGCTTGGAAAGCATAAAAAGAAATCTGCTTACAAAACTAAGCAAGATATGTAAAAGTTAAAACACTATTTAGAAGAAAATACTTTTTTCAAGAGATTTTTTTATAAAAGCACTAGAGGGCATCAAAACTCCGTGATGCTGATCTCTCTCTGAGACTCACCCTGGAAACTTACTGAGATGTTTTTCATTAAATTAAACACTCACAGCATACACATTGACAAAAAAAAAAAAAAAAATTGTTTGTTCAGCTACCTTTAAAGACAACTCTGTAACTACAAAGAGTGACTAGAATTTATTTGCCACAATACTCTTACTAGAAGGATTAACTTGTTGTCTGTTGCTACTACTGCCACTACTACTGCTACTTACTTTATGAAGCAACCTGGTTGAGTTCCTGATGCACTTACACTTTATTACTAAAACAAATAGCTTTTATCAGATGAATGAAAAGAACTTTTTCTAATACAAATCACCTAAAACTGTATGATCTTCCTCACATTATTATAAATACCTGAGGGCATCACTGGTCTTCTGGCTCGCTGAGTGTATCTGCTAGATCCTGCTGTAGTCCCCAGGGGTATATTTACTCTCTTTCCAAAAGCTATTGACTGCACAACCCAAGACCTTTCGTGGTTATAAAGATGGAGTGCTGACTCCCTTTCTCTTTGTGTAACTGCTGTTAAAAGGGATATAAAAAATAAATTTTTTTCTACCAACTTAAAAGACTTGTATTATCTATCATGCAGAAGGTGATTCATGTTCTTTGTGCAGAGTTTCGTAACGATAGCAGTGTAACAACGATTCAAAAGGTGAACATGGAGTGATACTTCCTCAGGCTTTAAGCCTTGTCTAATAAAATATTTTAATTCCTTTTGGGTGCAGTAGGATCAGAGGTTTCACACCAAGAAACTAGAAAGCAAGACTTCTAGTAACACTTCAGTGAGATCTACTGCAGAAGTCTGTAAAGATTTGGAAGTTTCTCTATGACCAGCAAACCCAATTCCTGGTTCAAGGCCTGTTCAATTCTCATTGCACAATTATAGAGAAAACTGTAAGAGTGCAATCAAAACAAAAGCCTCAATTTTTCCTGTTTTTCACTTAATTAAAAAATAACTTGAAATATTATACAAAGAGTTTGAGACTATCAACTCAAAGAGGGGATGTTAACATCAGTGATATGAACTGCATACTAACCCAGTACCTCAGCTATGGAACAGAAGTGAGCTAAAGACTTAGAACAAATAACTCTGACAGAAGCATTTTGGATTCAGGGAAATTTTCAAGTTGTGGTGTCTAGGGGACCAATTAGGAAGGAACTGCAGTAGTCATGCCTGGAGGTAACAGAAGAGTAAGCACGTGTCTTGTGTACAGGAGACAGCTAGGACCATGCTGTGCTAACATTCCACAGATGGTGAAGCAGCTTTGTAAGGTTAGAGAAATAGTTCAGCAAATAGCAAGTCCAGGCTACTGCTTGATACAAATTAGTGTCTCAAGTCTTAATCCAGGACTGATTACACTATAACTGTATTTAGATTAACTGCAGGAAGTTTTACGGAAGTGTTTCTAGAGCTGTAAATGCAACACGGATTTTCCAGCTCATTAAGCTTCAGTCATCACACCCTAGTCAAGAAAGATCACTAGCAATCCAGTCTGACAGATGTGCTAAGCACAGGTGTAACACAAGACCAAATATTCAGAGACTGGAGGTACTAGTGCAAAATTAATGTGTAAGCAAATGGCCATGTGGTTAGATCCAGCAGCTCCTCATCAGCCCCTGACACATGCTGTGGTCCATCCACCGTCCTTCCTTCATGACAGAGCTACCCACTCTGCCAGCACCTGCAGACCTCCTGGGGCTGCACTGCTCAAGTCCTGCATCCCGATTCTCCTAGAGACTGGGAGCAGGTTTTCAAGACTGCATTTTCCTTGCTATTTTCTTATAAGGTAGAGGTGGGGTAGGAATCAACACCTTTCTCAGCGCTCTCTAGTCTAAATTTTCAGTCCTCCTGCCAATCACACAGTTCTCCAAACACCACAAACAAAAGTCACTGAAGTCACTGAAGTAAATCTACTGGGTCTGCTGTGGCATGTTTATGGATTGACCAATTTATCACCTGGCTATTCCCAAGACTTTTTTTTTTTTTCCCCCTGTAGAATTTACAGAAGACAAGCTCTGAAATTGATGATTTATGAAGATCTATATTTGAAAGCATGGTCACTATGTACCTCATCAAGAAATGTGCAAATACATATTTAAACTGTACAGAAACATGTAGATAGTTGAGGATATTATCCATATCTGAGTAAACACACTCACCCAGGTGAATATACTAATTTGAATGCACAAATGTAGGTACATGTTTTTAAGCACAGCCTTTTATCTCTTACCCAAAAACACATAGACCAAGATACGAGATCAAGACACACAATTTAAAAAGACAGAAACCAAAAGCATTTGGCAAAGTAAACTGTTGATGCCATGCAAATTCTATTTGCTTGACAAATCTTTTGGAAAATGGGTATCTGTTCATTAGATCTGTATCAACAAACGCACATAAAAGAACAGGCAAGATTAATTTGTCTGTTTTTCCAAACCAACCAAAATCAAAAGCAACTGTCACTGCTCTGTGAGAAGAGGAAAGCAATCCTTACGCTTCCTGTCAAGGAGCTGCACTGAAGGAAGGAAGTTTATCACATAAAGCCGGTAGTCTGGGTCTTGTGCCAAAGGGTTATGGAACAGGTCTGCAAAATGTATACAGAAACAAACAAACAACATCATAAAAAGCCAAATTCAGCCAAAGAAAAACTAACTTAGCAAAGCAGGAAAATTAAAGATTACTAGTAGCCAAAGATTTTGTACAAAATATTAGCAAATTCAAAATGTTCTTAAGCTGGGTAAACAAACAACTATTTCTTTATACAAAATAACTCAACTAACCACAGACTGCAAGAGTTGGCTTATTGCAGAGCATGCAAAATGCCACAGGCAATAACCGAGTAAAGGTGCCATCACGCATTCCAAACCTTTGAAGTTTTTTTTTCTATTTTTTATGTTACACAGACAAAACCACGAAGCGTTTGCCTTTGATTTTCTTATATATTGTTAGGTGATGCCTATTTTAAATAATAGTAGCCTTGTAGGTGTGACAACTTAAAGGTAAGACACAAAATTTGTAGTTGGAGAGAGTTATTAAAGCCAGATGAGCTTTAGGACGCTTAAAGACTTTCTCATAGCTGATATAAAGGTTTTATCCCACAGGCACGATATAAAACATAAATCCCCCATCTTCTGATGTTTTAACAGATGATGAGTTTGAAAACTCAAGAAACTTAAAGGATAAAATGTTTAAAAAGGCCTAAGTTCCTGATATCCTGGGTCCCACTAACTCTTGAGGTAATAAGCTCCAAAAGCCTGTTAGCAACTTGCCTAAAATACTTATGTTCAGCTTAATGTTACCTGAACAACCAAACCTTTGCAACACAGAGACAGGATCTGTCTGCTGACTGTGCTGCTGCTTTGCCAGATGTGCAACACTTCCCTAGCTGGCATGTCAGATCAGTTTGTTTTGTGGAAGTGATATCTGAGTGATTAAAACAGAAACTGGCTTATTGCCAGATAAGCTAACAAAAACCCAGATGTTTTGGGGTATTTTTTTTTTCTAAATGAAAACCATAATAATGCTATTTTTCTCCTTCTACAAATGCTTTTCTTCTGAGACAGTAAAAATAATCAGGTAGCTGCTATATTGAGATAAGAGCAGAGAAAAAAAAAGATAAATTTATAATTTTGAAAAATTGTACCAAGGTCTGGTTTTCTCTTTTTGAGGAGAGGCTGTGGTTAATATTCACTCTAGGGCAAAAAATCCTGTTATATATAATTCTAGCAGTTAGGCAAAGAAAGATGGTACTGCAGAAGCAAATAAGAGATAGTAGAAAAAGAAAAAAGTCTGGAAATATTCCACTGAGATCTGTAAACTACAAGCTGCCATTTCATGTTCTTCAGGGTAAGTTTGTCTCCCAAAGAGGGCTCTGTGCTTGGTGAGATTTAACAGTTATTTTGAGGGTGCAGTATGAGTAGAATGGGCATTTAGTAACTCCTACATAGAAAACATCTATTCGTGTGTTCAGAGAACTTAAAATACTTTTTTAAAAAAAAAAAAAAATTTAAATCACTGTACTTGGAAGTACTAAGAGACCCACAAGGTGGCAGTAAAAGAAAGTTCCATTTTTATCAAACGAAGTCATATTTAGCTATTTTTTTTTCTAGAAAGTGTTTATCACAAAGTATTTTAAGACCATATCTGATAAGCCTGTTCTTGAGTCTAGAAAATATGTGAGAGCATTCCAGATAGAAAAATGTTTCAGAAAGATCTCTAAAAGAAGGTACGTTTGGTAGTTGAATGGGATGAAGACTTGATAAGAGATTTTCCCAAGGCACAACCCAGGATCAGTTCTAAGTACTTCTGAATCTGGATGCTACTTGGAGCACGTCCCTCCCCATCAACATTGATTTGTAGGTTTGTTTTGGAGTATAGGAATTTTTCTACTGCTCATTCTTACAGTAAATCAAACTACTGTATGGCTCAAGATGGTCTTATTTTACAAAACATCTGGGATCAATTCTTGGCTCTGCTATCTACTTTCTTGTCAAGGGCATGCAATTTTATTTCTACAAATTAGGGATAATGCTTTCTTCCTCCACAGTTTTGTCTGTTTTCTCTATTTGGAGTATAGGAAAACAGCGTGCCTATCCCACATGGGGCAAAAAGGAACTACTGCAGTAGAAACGTGGTGAAGAACAAAAAGAGTTTTCTGAGGACTAGCAGCAAGATGTGATCAGCTGTGGAAAATAAATCAGCTGAGACAATTTACAGAGTACATAACAAAAATCTTGGATTCCAAAAGGGGGATGTCAGCACAAGGTGAGCCCATAGAGAAGTTCTCTGTATTTCCCAAAAGGCTGCAGTTGTGAGCAACCCATCCAGTAAATCTAGAAACTGAGGGTCTTCCCTAAACATCTGATGAAGAATAGTGTTTTGCTACAAATCCAGTGCAGGGCACTGGCTGAAAATCACCAGACACCTTTAAGGAAAAGAAATGAAACATTTTAGCAGCTGGATGCTACTTCTGAAGTGAACAATAACAGTGTATCAGACTGCTCCATTTTAATTGTTTTAATGTCCCCAAGCACTACAAAATAATCACCCAAAAGCTCTGCTGAAGGCTAGTAAGTGGGAGTTGATAATTGGATTGTCCAGAAATAAAAAAGATCTACCTCACAAGAGTGAAAATTCTGCCATTTCCAAAACAGGTTTTATTCTATAAAGGTGAATTATGGGCACAGCCCTTTTCAAAGCTACACAGTATAAATTCTGCACCCATTTCACATTTCATAATATTAGAAGGAGGCATATAAATGATGTCATAATATCATATGTAGGATATCACTTTGAAATTTTGTTTTGTTCATTTACTGCTGTTAATTCCTTCAAATATGACAATGCATTTTACTAAACCAATAGACTCCTTTTAATTTGAAAACTCATTAATATGAAATCTCTTTGAAACGAACATTCGCAATTTTTTCATGATTGCAAAGGTCAAAAAAGAATGACTGTAAATATGATGTTATTAAGTTTCTTCCACTGGTTACTGTTTACTCTCATATCTTTGAACTGAAGAACAATTTATTTTTTTTTTTTTTTAATCAGGGTAGACTGGTATATTTTCTTAAACATTTCGTTTTCTCTCATGGTGACCAGCCCAATATGCACCTAGTATTCTCTATGTCTTTGTGAGTGCCGTTCATAATAACTCAGCAGCACTTCCAACTATCAGCTATTTGTCTCTATTTCCCACAGATGCAACAAGTACAACAAACTTCCTGTGCCTGTTGAAGCTCCTTATTCATTTGTAGAGCTGTAACGTTGAATTCAAGTGACTACACCATTCATACATAGGTTGTCTGTCTGGACCTTGCCTACTCACTTGAAACAAACTGCATTCCTATATGGACTATTTTTTCAATTTTGCATGTAATGAAAAAATGTATAATAACCTTGCTGGTGTGTTGTCTTCCTAAACAAATTATGTGGTTTTTTTTTTCATTTTGGTGCAGTGTCAAGTTCAACTGCAAGTGTACTTTTCAAGCCATACTTTCCTTTCCTGCAATAACATGTTCCATTTTCTGGATGCAAAAGGAGGTATGGCTTGATGACATTTACCTCCAATAACTGTGTCACTGAGATGCAAAACTTTTTTAGTACTGAGTGTTTGGTATCACCTGTGATGACATTCTTTTAGGAACCATGGAAAAAAACCTGCTTACATTTTCACTTTCAAGAGGTTAATAGCATATCACCTTGCTTTCCCTGGAAGCTACTTCTTACAATGTAACTTAGTGGTGCCAATGCTGTCTTGTATCACTGAATTTCAAATTTTAGAAACTATGCTACTTTCATTTCCAGCCAGTATATCAAAAAGTATACTGCTTAACAGATATTGTTATACTTGGTGTCTAAAGTATACTTGTTCTTAGAATCTAGAAACACACAGCTTGCCAAAAAAAAGATGCAGAAAGTAAGTTCTATGAGCAACAGAATTAATGAGGCAGGAATTTGGGTTCTACAACCTATCACTCATACTATCAACTGCAGTAACACCCATTTCTCAACTTACTCTGGTTTTGCCTTACAAAAAGGCAGCAGTGAACTGCTTTGACTGTCTCCAAGCTACTTACCCAGGAGACTGGCTAGCCAGCACAAAAAAAAGAGTTAACTTCTGAACTCATTGGGCAGTTTTTCCTTAGTTGAACTACTCTCTGGAATGATAATGTCTTGATCATGATCTCTCTCTTCTGTCAAATTTGGTGGAAATTGGTAATTAGCTTCAAAAGCTATTGGCAAATGATGTGGAAACAGACAAGAAACGTCCTGAAAAGAAACACTAAAAAACTACCACTCACTGTTGTGCAAATTAAAAATAAGGTATTACTTAGGGTCTGCAGGCTTATCATTCCTTTCAATTCCTTCACTGTTTTGCCAAGTTTATTTAACTGGTTGTTGTGAAGCAACAGAATCTGTAAGGCTCGTAAGTGTTTCAGAGCACCTGAAATAAAATTAAAAAAAAAAATAATTCTTACCACACCTGACTGCCTTTATTAGATAATTATTTTGCTATGCCACACAATTAATTTGATATTCTAGTTATTCACCTATGCCTGCCTTTTGGCGACACCTTGCATCCTCCTTCCCTCCCTTACTCCCTCCTTCCTTTGCTTCCTTCCTTACAATATAGGAAGTAATCTTAGTATCCAGTAATCTTAGATTAATTCCTTTTCACTTCCTTTTACTGTGACCTAATACTACCTTTGCTTCACAAGCAATAAATAGAGAATTCCTTAGAAAATAGTACAATTTCAAATAATTATTAATGTATTAAAAAATTATTACAAAATGTTGTGGCTGACCCAGACTCTGTATTCACATCTTCAAACCACATCAGCCTTACACATCTCATTTTCCAAATTCTACACAGTATTTCTCATCCACACTTCTCTACCAAGATACTTGCCCTGTTTACCCATATTTTGTTATCTTCTGTATTGTCTCGTGCTCATGTTTCATTCTTTCAAACATTCATTTTTTCTCAAAATCTCACAGAAAGTAATCAATGTAATTTCTCATCCCAACATTTTATAGGGACAGAGAAAAGAAAAATTTTAACATCTGAAATGTCTAAAACATGCACAAATTTATTATGCTTTGCCCTCTTCATTTACAAATTCACTAGTCTGGTGCAGCCACTTTATAAGAGAAGCAAAACCAAAATAGTTGTGTAAGACCAATGTTTTACAGTAAAGCAGTTTTGCAGTTAGCTTTGCAAAATACTTCCAATTATAAAAGTATCTATCTCATGAGGAAGTTGCAGAACCTTAGTGACTACCTTACATGTCGGACAACTTATTAATTCATTACCCTTCTATTTTTGTGTTAAGTCTGTCAGCAGTTGCTATCAGTTTCTCATCATATAAACACAAATGGCTCTCCAAAGGTACCGCATCAGCAAGAGGACTACCAATCATCTTGTAAAAAGAGCTTTACATCTTCACCCCATTGCCAGTCAGGTATGGTGGAACAATTAAATCTCTATTAATTAACATGTATTGTTATGCATACATAGGAGTTTTCAACCTTTGGGTTACTTGTTGTCATCCAGTTTTGTAAATTTGAAAGCAAATACACAGACAAGAAAGCATAAGCCTCTGTTCAACACTCCAAAAAGGGAAGACTGGTACCTGATATATCTGTCAGTTCATTATTGTTGAGATAGAGCTCAGTCAAACAATAGTTTTTGATCAAGAAAGTTAAATCTTGAATCTGAAATTAGAGTTAGGAAAACTGTTACATGTCAATCTAAATTTATCTCTGGAGGAATGTAAACATAGTCTCTTCAAAACTGTTTAACTATAGGTAGTTTCTTTTATTTCTGTTTAAGACCCTTGGTCTAAGGATTCTCTTGACAGATGAACCTTCATTAGAAATACTAATTATATATCAAAAATAGTACAGTCTTACTGAATTTCTTCAACTACTAATTTAATATTTGTATTTGGAAACAGATTTCATTGAATTATTGGTCTTCATATTTGTTATACTTCTATTCACATTTGAAATATCTTTTATTGTGAGAACACCTTTGTAGGATGTAATAATTCTATCTTGGTTTATGAATAGTCCTGAAATATAACCTTGGAATAAGCCAAGCATATAATTTTAAAAATATTTCTTCATCAGCATGTCCAAAGGGCACATATTTCTTCTAAATTTCCAAAACTGACAATCAGATTTACAGAATCAATGACAATTATAGAAAAAAAAATAAATGTATGTCTGGGGATAGTTCCCAACTGAGAGTTATCTTCAGTCCTTATGAAATCTCATCCCTTTGCTTGGAGAAGCTCACTTTTAATCTTATCTTGACTGCAATGCAAGGTGGCATATGCAATGAGATACTCCACACCGGCCACTACAACAGTTGAGAGCTGGGAGTACTAACCGTGCCTAAGTATTTATCTTACGGTATAAATGTAAGAACAACAAGCAGAATTTTATTCCTGTCACTACTTTGATTTCTGTGATGCAAAGTTATTTGTTAGAGGGGGAAAGATTTTCAGTCTTTGAATTGTGCCCCTAAGTTTAAAACCAATGTGCTGCGCTCTGTGCATTAACAATATCTGAAAGTTAGAAGAAGACAGAAGTTTTTCCATTCTTAAAGATGTCTGAAATCCTCCGAATGAAGATACTTTAAAGTTCAAAAGAATACCATTCTCCGAGTCTTGCTTCACCTCAGAAAATGTTTCAATGAAAACGGCAATATTTTACAAATAACAAAAATCCTATTCTGCAGAATTATTATTGTATCTTGCACAATGCAAACCCTACACACATATTGTATGCAGTGGTGTTTGACAAATCTGGGTATTTTAGGATCATCTGAAATTCACTTATTTTTTTGTGACAAAATCATTGTAATGCATTTTTAAGGAAAGAAAAAAAGACCATAGACCACCTGAGTTCAGAAAAATATGCTCCCCAGTTACAACGTTTAGCTGAGACTTCTCCTAAGAAAGCCACTGAGTGCCTTCTCCACACAAGTTATAAAAAAAGTGACATATCCACACAGCTTATATAGAAAAACAGACGCATGCACTTTGTTTCTGCTTAGGTACACAAGTGATATCTGTGCAAAAATCATATTTATTTCTCTTTTATGGTTAGCTTAGTCATCAGGCTGTTTCTTCTTATGCCTTACTGTCCTTTAGAAATACAAGGGAAAGCCTTACTATACCTGTGGTTTTAGTTCAACTTTTTAATGTAACAATTTTTTTTTTTTTTAAATAGTTGGATATCTAGAGGTTTTTCAATGAAGTTGACGTAAGATGCTATATAATTGATGTTAGCCTGAGGCAGCAGATACACATACACTTCTAAGTGACATGGAATGTATTTTTTTTTTTTTCTGCTGCTCACAGAGCTACTTGTTAACCTGAGCAAGAAGTTCTGAAGTTTTAAGAACTTAAGCCCACTGCGAAAGTCATGTAAATTACAGCACAGTAAGACATCTAAAAGCAGGTTAGATATTTGTGGTGTTTGTCACATTTCTTGCTTTTTAATTACCAGTGGCTATTGGTGACAGTTTGGATTCAATTCAACCATTTAAAAATGGTTGGCTATGTATTTAAAGATTTCTAAATTTAATTCTACTGTCAAGTAGGTGATTTTGTGTAAGATACAATGTGCTTAGACTTGGCTGGAAACTGTAGTGTCCAGAGATTTTTGACAAAGCATTGTCTTAAAAGCCCTACAGGATATAATAAGTGCTATAATCTAGATTTGCACAGATGCAGAAAGTACACGTGGTTTGTGGAACTCTATGGCTTAGGATCGTACATCGTATTGGAAACAAGAGAAAACAATGGGGCCCAATGTCATACTCTGATCACTCACCTGGAAATCTCTCATAAATCAAACAGATTTAGGTGACAAGATGCTGCATAACAGCAGAAGCCACCCCATCAGCCCTAGCATTGCACATGGAGAAGCACATATGAAAGAGTTATCTGTCACTCTCATGTGCATGAGGACAAAAGGCAGTCTCACCTCAACCACCAGCTTGTCAGGAAATAAACTATGCATGTCTGCAAGGGCATAAGAAAAGAGCGACATATTTCCTGCAGTCCACTTCTTTCCTGAAAAACTAGGTAGCCCAGAAGTTGTTTTAAGAAAACCTTTCAACCAGATCACCCCTCGGTCTGTTCCAAGAGCCACCCACTTTGGTGGGCAAGGGTAGAATTGCTATGAGCTACACTGGAGACTGCTATCCCAGACATCAGGTATCAGTATGCTGTCAGTCAGGCAATTTTGCCAATAACTTAGTTCAAAATATACTCAATCTTTCTTTTTATTCCCAAGATATTAATACAAAACTTCAGCTTCTTAAATGCACAGGATTTATAAAAATGTGACGTGAATCTAACAGAAAATAAATCAGCTTACACTCTGTGAAGAAAAATACCATTCCTTCAAAACTGGCATATTTAAATCAGTTAAATTTGCATAGAGATTAAAAATAATTTATTAGCTTGGCAATAATACTTTATGTTAGAAAAACTATGAAATAATAATAATGGCATATAGATGCACTGCTCTACTTTTTAAAGGAATACCTTATTACCTTATTGTTGTTAATCCACAAATACCTTAACCTATGAAACCATGATAGACTTGGGATACTTCTTAGTCCCCTGATGGAAGAAAAAAAAACAGTTAAAATTTTCATAACATTAATGGTGCTTAATCACTTTATAAATGGTTGGTATTTTAATAAATAATGTTACACAGGCACTAAAAAGCCACACTTCTGTGGAAATCACAGCAGAGAAAGATGCAAAGAACAGTACAGCAAAGACAGTGTAAGCATTCTATACACCTGAAAGCAGCAGGTGGTAAAGAAATGGGAACAAACTAAGTGGTACTTTTTTGTTTTCCATTAACAGCATTTATTTTCCCAGGGAGTATGAATCCCATATGGACTTTGCAGTTTGTGGAAATCCTGCTCAGAACACAGGAGAAGTTTGGTATCCTGGGGACACAAACCTAAATTGAAAATTGGTTTGAAGCTGCAGTGTGGATTGTCCAGCCACAGTGCCAGAGAAGCCAACAGAAGATGGACACCAAGCACATCAATGTACATTTCTTAGTAATTTTCACATTAGTGCATATTGTGAGACCTTTTGCCCTTTTTTCGCCCCTCTTCTCTGCAGTCCTCGTATTTAGTCATATTCATTAACAGTCTTGTTTTATATTTAACTGCACATCAACTGAAGCTGGACCTATCTCCTATGTGCTGGTAAGATTTGGTGTTTAATTGTGTATCTAGCACTTTGAGCTTACTATAAATAACAAATTAAGTACTAAGCAGAGAATATCACCGAGCTGCTGAGTAATTTTTACTAACTGCTCCTCCTTATTTTTCATTACTTGATTTCCACTAGAATAATTACAGATGACCTTTACATGACAATTTTTAACGGACATAATCAAACTTTCCTCATGGATTTTAACACATTACAAGACTAGGGACAATGCTTCAGAAAGAACTAGCAGCATTGATAAAACCTAATCTCATACCATCAGCCTAAAGGATCTGCTTGTCTTCCAGCCATGAAGCCTAGTCTCTAGTTTCCCATGTCTGGGTTTTTTTTTTCCAGCGTACACTCCAGACAGACAAAGGGGGAGCAGACACCTTTTCTGATCTTGCAATTAAAAACAAAATCCTTCAAGAGCACACCCTACAAAGTTGAGATGCTGTACTTCTATTCTCTTTTATTTCTGAAAATCAGAGTATCCCATGCTTCTACTTTGTTAAACTGTTTATTTGGCTTCCTCAAATCCTCCACAAAAACAAGCCCTGCAAATATGTATTTATGTGTCTATTGTCACAAATTAACAGAAAATACATTACTGCAAGTAATCTATACAAGCAGATGAGTGTTGACAGGACACAGTGAGCTCTTACAGAGCTACTATCTCATTCTGTATAGTTCTACCTGCACACCCCTGAGCTATTTTTCAAGTAGGAAAGCAAAAATTTCCCTCATGTTCTTTGTCACTGCCATTCTATACCTAGTT
The DNA here is from genome assembly GCF_000691845.1 of Merops nubicus. NCBI lineage: Eukaryota > Metazoa > Chordata > Aves > Coraciiformes > Meropidae > Merops > Merops nubicus. The sequence continues at coordinate 3,053 of NW_008602938.1, read as the reverse complement.
TACAGGTTTACATGATAATTGGCTTTACTCCCATCCTAGTAACAGCTTCATCTTGATTATCTCCAAGCCTTGATCTGTTGGTTTGTTGGTTTGTTTTGGTTGTTGTTTTTTTTTTCTGGTGTTAAGGCATTTAATTTGCCTCAGGTAGAGCTTAATTTCTCTAACATTTTAAAAGAGCCAGGCCCTTTCTGTATGCCTTCCAGACTTTGCATGTCTCTTACAAACTGATCCTTTTTGGCCTGAGGCACTCTTTTCCTACCTACTGCTAAGTTAATCAGTTTTCCTAGGATGACAACTTTCAGTGTCCAAAAGGACTTTTTTTCATGTCCTTTTCATAGTAGTGGTTTAAAAATATAAACTCATTCCCTTTTATTTTCCCATTTTCTTATTTCAGCCAGCAGAAAATTATGTCAAACCAACAGTTAAAGAGACATGATCTGATACTGAGACTGGCTGATGTTTAAGGTTTATATAAATTGATACAGAATAAAAGGAATTAATTTCTTCCACATTCATCAAAGAAGCCAGCTTGCATCATCTTTCTCAAAACGGTTTCATGGGAAGACAGATCACTTCTGTATCAGCCATGTGAACATTTCTTTTTATTCCATACCTAAAAATATTTCAAAGACAGTGAAGTACACATTGAAGTATTTAAAATCAGAACATGTGTCTATTAAGACTGTATGCACAGTCTTAATTCTTTCACACATACACATTATTATAATTTTCTTGTATTGTTTAGAAAAAAATATATTTACACATCTTGTAATTTCTTACTATTTAAGCTTCTCTCTTAGATTTTTTGGGTATGTTTTCTTCTTTCTAACATACATATTTTAATAATTTTGACAGTAACTATATGTTTTACGTTTTCATAAAGAGTCAAATGCTTTCTTGGTGTAAATCAGGAAATTTGCTAAGGAATTTAAGGATACTAGTGGGCACATTTAGATTTTCAAGACCACCTGATTTCTACTAAAAACACTGAAATCCCTCAAGACCGTTTTGTTTTGTTTTGTTTTGTTATTATTCATAGGACCTAGAAAACCTTGCCCCCGATTTATTAAACTACTTGAGCTCTTTACATATGATAACAACTGTAAAAACAGTAGATGCAGTTGTGAGGCTGCAGAGAGGTATGCAACACTTGGAATCATGCCCTGGCCAGAAATTCAAAGTATGTTTTCCAAAAACTTTGAAGTATGCCATGTCATATATCCATCTTTCTATCGTAGCCTCTCAGCATGTTCATCCTACAACATACACCTCTATCAACCTATATCACCCACAGGTTCATGAAAGCTCTGCCTTCCTTCACTCAGCATAGCTTCTTCTCTTCATCTGCCCTACACCTTAAGCTGTTTCATGAAGCTCCCAGAGATCAGTTCTCTGATCAGCACTGCCAGACCCAAACAAGTGCTTTTGTACTCATTTCATGTTGCCCTGCCCTCCCTTCAATCCTTAGTAGTAGAGGCGCAGGTAATTTAAAAGGTGCTAACAAAGAGTTTTGTTGTTACAATGACAGATTTCTTCAGGGAAAGCAGAAATTTGGCTGATCTTAGAGTGGACACGTCCTGTTTTTTCATTTGTCTTGACACTCTTTCCACCCAGCCTTATGAGTCAGTTAGAATAGGCAGAGATCAGCCCGTTAAGCCTTCCTCCTCAGCTCCCTGAGGAAGAAGCTCATGCTCTGTGAACTTACAGATCCTGGAGAAATTCTGTGTTGCTGAAGCAAGATTGTGCACCTATGGCTGATACAGTTAACTGAGGAGAGCTCTGCTGTGTATGTCAGTGTGCCTTCACCACTTCTCCCTTCACAACACGTATGGACTAGGTATACATAAGATTTACTGGTACTTAACATATAAATTCTGTTCAGAGAGTATGTTATACAGAAAGCACTATGAAAGGTTACAGTTTACTGTGTGCTCTACTTCTAGTAAAATCCAAACCGAGAAGCATATTTTACTTACTGTCCAGCCAGATATAATACTAAGACATCCACATTCTTCTTAAAGCCACAGATCTTCAGCTGTTTCTCTACTGCCTAACAACATACAGTACATTTGTCAGCATTATACACGGCATAAATATAGATTCATTACATCACAACATATGCATATTCAGTGTCTAAATTAATATGCACAGCAAAATTTATATATGCATCACAGCATCTCGCAACTATAACATAGTCTAAGAGAGACTGAAAGATATTCAATTAGCAGTCTCTGGTTTAAATTGATAAAAATATTCCAACAATTATGTTACACTTAGACTAATTTTATCTTCCTGTGGAGAGTCATATTTCATGGACACAAAGTGAAAAAATAATGTATGTTGACTGGAGAATGTGCTTCTCACTCAGGTCGGCCAACAGTACAGGTGATCAAGAAGAAAATTGCTTACTTTGCAACTTTATTTTATGCAACTTTACTTTATGCTCACATTTTAAAATTATGCCTCCAGAAAGCTCTGCTTGTATAGTCAATGTTAAAAAATGTAAACAAAATTTTGATTTTCAGATTATATTACTGATGTGCTAAAATTTGTAAAAGCAACGAATCCCAGTAACATAAGGGCTACGTATCTCAGTTACCAGTGGCTGATAAAAGTAAAATGCATAGGGGAAAAAATGATTTTACTACATGAGTTACCATGCCCAGCATCAAGACTGCTGCACTATCACTCCAGTGAGTTCTGGGCATATCGAACACACATAAAATAACTGTGGGTGCACCTGCAGATATGCCAGACCTGTGGCACTTGAGAAGCAGAGGCGGCAAGGAGCTCGCAGAGCTCGCATTTCGTACTAGCCACCGGTGGCCACTTGCCCAGGAACTCGGTGGGGCCAGCAGCCTGACTGCGGCTGTCAGGTAGGGGGGAAATATGGGGAAAATGCCGAATTTTTCTTTCTACGCAGACAAAATCTGCAGATGGAGCACCGAGTGCTACCTGGGGAAAAGCAGCCGTGCCCCAGGATGTGTATTTCTCAAACTCCACTGTGTGGGAGTTCCTCGGCGGGAGCTTCCCCTCGGCCGCGGCTCTCCGCC
>NW_008602937.1:795-3197 GCF_000691845.1 Merops nubicus | reverse complement strand
TGATGACAAGGTTGAGACAATATTTCTGACCGACTCTTACACCACCTAAACATCTTGGTCTTGTCTGAAGCCCTCTCTATCTCAGGGGGCAAACTGTCGCGGTCCTGAAGGCCGGTGACCTTTGGTACCAGTTCACGACAGAAATATAAAAAAACCCTCTCCCCCCCAAAATAAAGGCTAGAGGAAGGACAACAGACAAAAGCAATTCAGTTTGATTTGAAATTATTCCAGGCCATTAGTATGAAATCTTATGCTTACTTAAAGTGTCATAGCAGTTATAATGACAAAAAGCTGTTAAATATAGTAGCTTTATGTCTCATATGAAAGACATTGCCTGCAGCAGTATAACATAGTCACTGATAGACTATGGAAGCCATCTCTATGGTTTATTATACCTATCTGCTATTTTCCTTATCACCAGAACACTAATGCAACTGCAAGGTATTCTAGATTCAGACTACTCCTGTTGGCTTTGTGGGATATGACAAGATCTCAGGATTTAAAAATCAGCTGGTTAAGCATTTCAACCAAAGGTAGAAGTAAATTACTATCTTCATGATTATTTTTTGCAGTACCTTGCCAGAAAATAAATTATGCTCATTCTTTAAATGACTAACAGCTTACAGAAATAACACATTGAAATCCTACTTAAAGAACTGTGATGGATTGATCTTGGCTGGCTGCCAGGTGGCCACCAAGTTGCTTTATTATTTTCCCTCCTCATCAGGATTGGGGGGGGGAGGGGCAGGGGGAAGAGAGAAAAATAAATAAAAAATAATTGTGGGTCAAGGTAAAGGCAGTTTCATACAAAAAAAAAACCCACAAAGGTCACATATGAAAGCAAAGGGGAACACAAAGATTTCTTCCCTACAGCAGGCGATATGCAGCCACTTCCTGGGAAGCAGGGCCCCAGTACACTTAGCAGTTGCTGCAGAAGACAAATGCCTTAATAGCAAATGCCCCCCGTTCCTTCTCCTTTCTCTTAGTTTTTACTGCTGAGCACTACATCATATGGTCTGGACTATACAATCATGGGGGACTTCAATCACCCTGGTATTTGTTGGGAAGCCCACACAGCTAGGCATGTTCAGTCAAAAAGGCTCTTGCAGTGCATCAGTGATAACTTCTTAATGCATGTAGTGGAGGAACCAACAAGAAGAGATGCGCTGCTGGACCTTGTCTTAACGAATACAGAAGGACTGGTTGGGGACATTAAGGTTGGGAACAGCCTTGGCGACAGTGACCATGATATGGTGGAGTTTAGTATTTTACAAGGTAGAAGCAGGACAATAAGTAGGACTACAAACCTGTACTTCCACAGGGCTAAATTTGCACTCCTCAAAGATATACTTGCAGGAATCTAATGGGCTAAGACTCTGGAGTGTAAATGGGCCCAAGAAAGTTGGGCCCCATTAAGGTTGGGAACAGCCTTGGCGACAGTGACCATGATATGGTGGAGTTTAGTATTTTACAAGGTAGAAGCAGGACAATAAGTAGGACTACAAACCTGTACTTCCACAGGGCTAAATTTGCACTCCTCAAAGATATACTTGCAGGAATCTAATGGGCTAAGACTCTGGAGTGTAAATGGGCCCAAGAAAGTTGGGCCCATTCATGTAAGAAGGGACTTGTCACTTGGGAGAAATATAGGGAGATAGTCAGGACATGTAGGAGGCAATAAGAAAGGCCAAAGCCCTCTTAGAACTAAAACTAGCAAAGGAAGTAAAAGAGAACAAAAAGGGCTTCTTCAAATATATCAGTAGTAAAAGAAACATTAGGGGAAGTGTGAGCCCACTGCTGAATGAGGCAGCACCCATGACAACTGAGGATGCAGAGAAGGCAGAGTTGCTGAATGCCTTTTTTGCATCAGTCTTTAATCCTGAGACCAGCCCTTGTGACCTCCAGACCCTAGATGTAGGAGAGAAAATCTGGAAGGGGGAAGACTCTTGTCGTTACCGACACCCAAACCCCGGGATCTCTGCCACCCAACCTCTGCCGTTGGGTACCATTAGCAGACCTAGTCTTCAATGTGAAGGATGCTGCAAATTGCATTTACTGCGTCACTGCAATTGCTTATATATGACAAGCCACACCCACAACACCCCTCGTGGGCGGTCTAAGCTTTCCATCACATCGTTAGATCTTCTGCACGCCTATTCCTGCCTAGGGTGGGCTCTGCTCACCACAACATCTCCCCCTCCCCATGACAGAAGATCGGCATTCTATCTATAGCACAAGTAAGTCTTAATAAGTATAAAACAACAATAATAAAAGATTCAAGAAGTATAACAAATTCAAAGGCACAAGTGAATTCACAGGCACAGTTCGTTTAAGTTCTGTCTTCTTGGGAGGCTGTTTTGTCGAGTCAAGATGCTGTTGCTGCAGTATCTTGATTCTTCCAC
>NW_008602937.1:0-429 GCF_000691845.1 Merops nubicus | reverse complement strand
AAAACGCACCTGCACTGGAGGATCAGCAGGGGAATCGGTTAATGCAAAATGCTTAAAGATCGGAGGCATATTTGGAATAGATGGACGAACAAAGTGATTCCATGCATAAAGCACACGCTGCAAAAGCAAATCCTGCATAGCTACTGGTAAGGTGGGACCATTACATCCCTCCTCCTCCCCAAGACGACAGAAGGAGGCTTTAAGTGATTGATGTGCCCTCTCTACTATGGCTTGGCCAGTACTATTACCCAGAATGCCGTGTGACAGGGTAATGCGCCAACGGTCCGCCCAGTCTTGAACTGTTCTGGGCCACAAAGTTGGGACCATTATCTGTCTTGATTACCTTTGGTCTGCCCAGTCACGCCATCGCGGTCTTCCAGTGGCAGATCGTGACTCTCGCCATCATTTTTCGCGATGGTGTTGCCATGA
>NW_008602936.1:241-3521 GCF_000691845.1 Merops nubicus | reverse complement strand
GCTGCTGCTCCCAGCCCTCTCCTCCTCCCTTTCCAAGCTGCCGTCGAATCCTTTCCAACTCTCGCGTCCGAAGCCGGAGAACTTTGCTCCGTTTCATCTCCTGCCGCCAGCCCCCCCCCGGGCCGGGCTGCTTTGATCACAAGCTGCCTGCGCAGAGCCCCCGGACCCCCTCGCTTCGCACAGGACACAGGGGCCAGCAACCCCTCCCGGGGCTGGCATTGCCAAAAATACCCCCCTCCGGGTTGCTGGAGACCCCGTCTGCCATCGCCTCCCTGCTCGGGGAAGGCAGCTGCTGCAGCAAATCGGTAGCTGCGATGCCGGGGGGAGGAGGGCTCGGTGATGGGGAGCTGCCCCCCCCAAGGTTGAATGTGACCCTCCCGTGGGGTATGCAAAGGGAGTGGGTTGGGCAACATGTTTGGAAAGGTCATTGAGGTGCTAGTGCTTGGGGAAACCACGTGGCACCCACGAGGGTGGCTCCCAGGGGGTTGGTACCACTGGCAGCAGTGTGGCCGGAATCCAGAGCCAATCCCCCAGAGCGAGGGGTATCTTGGGCTGAGGCTGGAGCAGCTCCGTGACACATTTCCCCACTCATACACCCCCTCGTCCCCTCCCACAGCCACCCAGCAGCAAGAGGTATAAGAGCAAACGCAACCTCGCTCCTTCAGCCGGCCGTGCCCGCCTCTCAGAGCGGGGAGAGAGCCACAGTGCACCAGGGAGCACCATGCCCCGGGTGCTGGCGAGGGGACAGGGATTTGGAGCTGCTTTGAGGGGGCTTTGTTTGGTTTGGTTTCAGTGCAGCCTGCTTAACTCCAACAACTGGCAAAGGCTGGGGAGAAAGGAGCTCTTTGTTAGGGGTTGAACAGCCCCAGGTCTTTAAGTCAGCCTGTGCCGAGGAGCTCTGAGAAGCTGAGATAGCCCAGGGATGGGTGGATTTGGGGATGGGGAGATTGGATGTCAGTCGTACCTCTAAACTGAAGCGTGAGAGTGAGGGTTTGTGCACCCAGCTCCCAAAGAAAAGCCCAGCAGAAGCCCTGCGAAGCACCACCACCATCTGCCAAGTCTTTGTCTTCGCAGAGGAGGTGGAAGGGGGAACACCCAGTTTTCTGAAATCTCCATTCCAGGTTGCCTATGAGCTGCAGCTCTTTGAAAAAATACTTCTTTCTCTGGGTTTCCAGGAAGCAAAATGTTGCCCTCCGCTGTTTGCAGCGTAGCTGGAACAGAGAGCTGGCTGCGTCCAAGCCCGGCCGGCGCTTTGCTCCAGCGTTGCATCCCCAGCAGTGGCCAGGGCTGGGCAGTTTGGAGAGGGACAACTCCTACCCAGCCCACAGATCCTGCAAGGACCTGTGAGAGGTCCAGTCATCCTCCGTTAGCCATCGTGAATGAACACCTCCCACCCTTGGGGTGACCTACTCCCACCTTGGCACCTTGGCATGAGGCTGAGACGCGGTGGTTGGCCATGGGTTCAGTTGGGTTGGGTGTAGACTGAGGCTGATCCGTTGAAGACCAGCCTCCTTGTACCTTGTGTTTCACAAAATTACAACATCAAGCAGCTCAATTGTGCATCCTTGGTCCAAATTGTTCATTTTGTCCCTTTTCTTCTCTTCCTCCTTGGCAATTCTTGGAGCTCTCTGGTAGCTATAGAGCTACACTGGCAAACTTGTCCTCCAGCTCCTCCTTGATGGAGATGCAACATGGACCTGTAATGTCAGTTGTCTTTTACAGACCTCCGACATCTAAGTGTTGGGTGTCTTAAACTAGTAAACAGAGGGAGTGACTATTTTTTTTCTGTAGATGTGGAAACTGAGGCACAGGTACTTATCCAGGTGAAGTTGGATTTTAGGACCAGGTCTTATGGTTTATCTTGGAAACCTTTTCTGCATTGGCTTCCTTGGCATCTCTTGAGATGCTGCCAAGAAGGTTGGGACTTTTTTCTGCTTCTTCAGGCCTAGAAGGGAGCAGGAGCCAGGGACACAGCCCCATGGCCTGTCCCCAACCCATCACCTCCCTGCTCACACAAGAGGCAGCAGGTGGAAATAAAACACAATTCGGGGCTGGCGGAGCTGTGGAGGAGCAAGATGTGTCTTGGTGGGGAGACCAGCCTCACCTTTCATATTCTAATGCCTTGCCTTTGCCTGATTTGTGAGCTCTCGGGAGTCCTGCTGGGAATTCGCTGGAACGGAGGCACACGCCGCCGTCCCTCGGTAAATTACACAGAGATATAATGAAGGAGGAGAAATCAGTTACTCTGTGACTGCGGCTCCCCGGGGGACCTTAATTCAAATATTTGTGGAGCTGAGCAAGTGGGGCGTTGGGGAGCCGCCGAGTTGGAGTGTCTCTCGACAGGTTGCTCGCAGGTGGTTGGTGGTGGGGAGACAGTGCTCTGGGCCTCAGGATCCATCCCCAAAGGGGCTTCGGGCTCTGGATGGTGCTTTGGGTGTCATTGGCCAAGAGGGAGAGGCTGGGTGAAGGTGGGACAGTGGTCTGGCTGTGGCTGCCTGGAAAAGAAGGTGGGCTCCAGCCTGCAACTGGTGGCTGTTGGGAGGGGGCAGCCCCGTGAGCCCCTTGCCAATGGATCTGAGCAGCATGGGGTAAAGGGGTCACCCACCCACCGCCTGCAGCAGGGTTCTCTGTCACCCCAGTGCCACTCACTGGGGAAGGACGGGGACATGGACCTAGGAGGGGACAGCCTGGCCCTCCTGTGGTTTCCTCCAGCGAGGGAAGAGCAGGGTTGGCAAAGCCAGGCACTCTCTGCTGCCCACATGGCCACTGTTTGCAGTAATGACTATAGAAAGAGTTAAATGCTGCATGGCAGCAAGGAGCAGGCAAACCCCACATTGCTCAGCTTAGGAATGAGAAAATCGATTTACCTCCAGCTCCACCACCAGCCCATTCCCTCTGGGTGCCCTCGAGCCAGGCTCTCTGCCCTCTCTCCTCCCAGGGCAGGCCAGTGCCACGGACCTGAGAAAACAAACAGGATTCAGTTTGCCCAACCAGCAAGCTGCACCAGCAAATGGGGCAGAGCTGGCGGGGGGGTCACCCCCTTGCTGGATACACACAAGACCTGTTAGGTCCCACTGCTCCATCAAGGGCATGGTGGCCCCTTGGCCATGCTGTGGTGTTCCCACCCACTTCAGCAGGGGCTGCTTTTGCCTGAACACAGAGAGATGGAGTGCAGGGTGAGCTGGGGTGCAGGGTGAGCTGGGGTGCAGGATGCTCAGTCCCCAAGGAGAGGTGGGGGCCGATGCCAGCTGCATTCACCCAGTGCCATTCTTCACAGCCA
>NW_008602936.1:0-200 GCF_000691845.1 Merops nubicus | reverse complement strand
AGTCCCCCACACGCGTGTGAGCACACGGGGCCGTGCCCCTTGGCCCCGCAGCCTCTCCTTGCACGCGCGTGTGCCCGCTCTGCCCGTGTGCCAGCAGCACGCCCCGAGTGGTGGCAGTCACATATGTGCACACACATGCTCGCTCCGTGCCGGAGCGCCGCGTTCCCCAAGTTTTGTCTCTGGGGGCCGGGGCCGCCGCG
>NW_008602935.1:0-7592 GCF_000691845.1 Merops nubicus | reverse complement strand
AGCCTCTGCGCTCTGTGGCTCTTCCCAAAAGTTGTTCCTCTTAGGATGGCAAAACCATCGCACCGCCGCGCATGGATATGGGGCTCACGGGAGGCAGGACCGAGGGAAGGGCCTATTTGCATTTGGTCACCCCTAGGATTAGCCCTGGGCAACGCAGAATGGACAGGTCAAAGCTGCCCAGCTTTGGGGTCTCTGCGCCCACCAGCAGCCTGTAACTTGGATCCTTTGGCAGGTGGGCACAGAACGGCCAAATCCCGACCCTGGGCTGTTCCCACTCTGTCCTATGGAGGTGAGGTGGAGGAGCTGAGGCGAGTGCTGAAGCCTGTACTAACCGCCTCTGAATGAGATAGTCCTCCAGGATGTCCAGGCAGCGCACCATCTGGGAGAAGATGAGCACCTTGTGCCCACCGGCGATCAGCTTGGGGAGCAGCTTATCAATGAGCACCAGCTTCCCGGCCGCCTGGATCATCGCCTGCAGCTGGAAGTCTGGTGCCTCCGGGCTGTGCGTCTTACGGAAGTCTTCCAGGATCTTCTCCTCTGCCCCTGCCAGGTGAGAGGGGACATGAGCTCTTGGCAACGCTGGCAGTGCAGCTGCCCCCGGCCGCCCGTCCAGGGCAATAGCAAGCCACCATGTGAGGAACAGAGCCTGTGCAAGCCAATAAGGAGGCTGGCTAGAGACCTCCAGAATCCCCTGCACTCTGTGACCCTAGTCCTTCAGGGCTGGCTTCAGCTCTTGGCAGAACAAGCCAAGCTGGGATGTTGGGAGAGGGTCTTGTGACAGAACAACACCCCCAAGCACAGTGAGCCTCTCAAGGCCCTGAGGTGCCCAGATCACTGCATCCTGGGCTGGGCACAACCACACCAGCAGCAGCTGGCACGGGGGCCTGAGCTGGCTCCCACGCCGGGTGAGCTCTGCAGGCAGTGAGCAGTAACTGCTGCAGCAATGTCCGTCCCTCCCACAGCCCCTGTGCACAGCCCTCACCGTTGATGAGATACGGGTGGTTGCAGCACTTCCGCAGCTCCATCATGGTGTTGATGAGGTTGGGCATGTTGTGCTGGTTGGCACCCTTGGAGAGAAAGGAGAAGTTCTTCTCCAGGATGGCCCGGTAGTATTTCTTCTGGATATTGGTCAGCTCCACTTCAATGATGGTCTCCTGCTTGGGTGCCAGATTCTTCTCCACATCATCCTTCAGCCGTCGCAGCATCATGGGCTTCAGGATGGACTGCAGCTTCTTCACCTGCCAGAGCAAGCGCAGAGATTCACTGCCCTCCCTGCATGGCAGGCACACGGTGACAACAGCAGAGGGGCCTCCAGCGCTAGAGCCCCCCCAGGCTGGAGAGCCACTACAAATGTCCGCCGACAGCCAGGGCAACTTCAGGGTCTGGCTTCCTTGGGGCAGGCACGTGAGCGAGCAGCCCTGGGCCATGAGCTCCACGCGCTTCTGCTGCCAGCAGCCCAGTGAAGCGCCTGCTGCAGGAGCGCCGGGAGCTTCGACAGCAGCCGAGGCGCTGCCTGTGCCCCTGCCCGGGGTGCCCCTCAGAATGGTGATCTTTGTGCAGGCTCCACTGAGCCAGGCATTCACAGGGCAGCAAGACAGCCCAGGGGACGGAGCCGCCTTCCTGACCCGCGCTCAGGGGCGACTTCGGAGGATGGCTCCCCAGGGGATCCCGACAGGGGCGGCTGGCACCGGGACTTACGGATCTCCTCACCCCCCCTGCGCTCCTGCTGGTCTCAGGGGCAGAGTGGGGGGTAGCTGGGTGGGTTCCGGGGCCCAGGAATGCATGGGACAGCAGGGAGCCAGGCAGGGAAAAGCCTCTGCCTTGGCACAGGCTGGTCTCCTCTCTCCAGAGCACCGGGGGCTCTGTCACAGCTTTGCTTCTCCTGACTCAAGGAGTCCTATTCGCTTCCATGAAGCACGTCTGAGTGCCTAGCTTGGTGACCATGTGTCCCAGGAGCCTGTGCCAACGGTCACCAGCATCACTCCTCTAGGTACCTGCTCCTCTGTCTTCAGGTCTCCAAACTCCTCCAGGAAGGCTGTCTCTGAGGGGAACTGCTGCGGCTCCAGGAAATTCAGGAGGCTGAAGAGCTCCTCCACAGAGTTCTGCAGGGGCGTCCCAGTCAGCAGCACCTTGTGCTCCTGGGTATACACAGAAAACAGGTTGAGGGCTCAGACCCACTGGCTGGGTACAAGGAGTCCCAAGAGTGCAACACTCCCCGTCTCCCAGCCTCACGAATGCCCTGGGTGGCCTAGGGGCACACACACGCTCCCCAAAAGGCTCCTCTGGCCCTGGCACCAGCCCTGCCCCAGCCACTGCTACCCAGCACTGTACTGAGGCTCCCAGGACATGTCCCAGTCCAGCTCTGTGCAGCAACAACGGCCAAAACAGAGAATCCCACACCTGCCCTGGGCTTCTGCCCTGCCCTGGCACAAGACCCTCAGGCAGGGCTGTGCTGGGGGCAGTGACTGAGCCCAAGCCTCCGTGCAGCTGGGGGCAGGATGTTCCTCTTCAGGTCTCAGGTAGAAGAAGAGGGAACATGGCCCAGAGCCACGTGATACCACCAGGGACCTGCTGCTAGGGCCAGCATGGGCAGGGTGCTCCAAAACCAGGAGGGGCATGAGTGACTGTGGCCAGTGGGCATGGGAACAAGGAAGAGCTTTTTTATCATGTAGGTACATCTGCAATAAAAAGAGACAGGGGTCCAGACAAGCCCCCCAAGACCTGGGGGTGTGAGAGGTGGCTGCCCCCTCAAGGAGAACGCACTCCCTTCCATGTGTGACTCTCGGGGCCCTGGCTGCATGCCCCCCCGGGTGCTGCTTCCCAGGGCACACCAGCCACTCTGTCCCAGCAGTGCAGACTTGGGCACTTGCTCACTGCTCAGGCTGCTCCTCCCACCCAACCTAAGACACAGAAACATCCCCAAGAGTGACCAGCTATGAAAGAAGAGCAATTGGAAGGTGGGAGGCTCCCACAGGACTTGTGCAAAGGAAGGTGATGGTTACCAAGAGCAGGGGCCAGGAGCAACCCGGCTTTGCCCAGGCGTCTCACAAGCCAGCAGGGACCTGCTCAGGACACAAGGGCACAGGGAAGCAGCAGGGTCTTTGGGAACTGGAGATGTAAAGCTAATAATGTTCAGAGGCCTGGCGCAGCGAGAGGTGGGTGTGATGGCAGCTGGGTAGGGCTGGGAGATCCAACAGGCCCAACAGCCCCTGGTCCAGTCAGGCTGGAACACTCAGGAGCTGGGCTCCCAAAGTCCCTGCTCAGAGCAGCTCGCTGATCCTTTCTCACCCCTGTCCCTGCAGGGACCGGTCCCACGCCTGCAGAGCAGCAGGAGCCCAGCCTGGGCAGCACAGCCCAGCTCACCATGGCATGTGCCAGCCAAGCCACGGCCCCCACAGGTCACTGCCCCACCCCAACCCAGGGCAGCCTGCGGTGCCTCCAGAGCACCACTGCCCTGTCCACCAGAGAGGTCCCTGTCCCTGGCACAGCTCCAGCAACCTGATAGGTCCCCGACGGTTCCCCGCCCTGGCACGGGGCCTGGGCAGCTGGCAGTGGCCTCTCACTGCTGGGCACGGCCATCCCTCCCTCCCCGTGAAGCCGGGCAGGATGTGCTCACCAGGGCCATGAGCTTCAGCCCCTCCAGGAGCTTGCAGTTCCTGTTCTTCAGGCGATGTGCCTCGTCAATGACCACGCAGCGCCACTGGATCTTCTTCAGCTCCGGGCAGTCGGCAAGGATCATCTCAAAGGTGGTGATAACCACCTGGAACTTGAAGATGCCAGGGAGAGGGTTACCCTAGGGAGACACAAACCATACGCAGCGCTCAACTCCTGCAGGGCCACAGGACACCACCAGACATCCTGTCAACACATCGGTGTTAGCATCTGGTCCTAGCTGGGATTTCCCCAGACTGATCTCTCAAGCAGCAGGCAGGTTCCTGCCAGCCTCCTCACTGGCCACAGGCTGTGTCTCTCCAAACCAGACACTGCTTGACAAACAGCCTGGACAAGAACCACGGCTGGGGCTCAGCTGCACTCTCCTTTCTGTACGAGCTGGGCCTGTTCTTCACTCACACGCAGCGCACCGAGCCCGTGCCAACAAAGGGGTGCTAAAGGATCCCCTTCCCTCTCCAGATGGACCACGCGCTCCACACGCAGCTCGGCGCTTCCCCGGTGGAGGCAGCGAGGGCTGGGCGTGCCTCCCGGGAGCACGGCGGTCACCTGGGGGTCCCTGTAGACCATCTCGTACTGCTGGATCATCTGGCGGCTGATCTGGCTGCCGTGGTACACGATGGCGTTCATCTCCGTCCAGGTGCGGAACTCCCGCTCCCAGTTGGTGATGGTGGAGAGCGGTGCGATGATGAGGAAGGGGCCGTGGATGCCCATCAGGAATATTTCTGAGAGGAAGGTGATGGACTGGATTGTCTTCCCCAGCCCCATCTCGTCAGCCAGGATGCAGTTCTTCCTGCAGAGGTGGACAGGGGTGCATGAAGGTGGCTCTCAGGGGCAGGAACCACCCCAACACCAACCCCTCGATGGGCTGCCAGGCACATCGCCCGCACCCACAGCTCTCTGACACGTGGAGGGTGGGGGGACACTGGTACCGTGGCCCAAACCCATCTGGGTAAGCCAGACCATCCAGCTTCTTGCAAGACAATGGACTCAAAGTTAGGGTGAAAGATGCTTTCCTTTGGGTGCACACTAGCTAGAGAAAGACACATCTGGCAGCCGTCTGCAGCTGAGAACGTGCATACACCTGCACTCCTGCCACAGGCCTGGGGCACCAGCGGCCTGCCTCGTCCAAAACCCAGGCGTATCTCAGACCCATAGCTAAGCCCTACAATCTCAGAGACTCATCAGCATCTACCTGCTGGAAGAAACATTCCTAAAGGCTCAATTGCAAAGCCAGAACAACTCAAATTTTCTGGAGCTGCCCACCAGCTCCAGCACTGGAAGGTCTCAGTGGCTGCTCTGTCAGGCCCGTTTGTCAGCCCTGCTCCCCCAGCTCTGCTGCTCCTGCACACTTGGCCCCACTGCCAGCAGGACTCCTCGTGGGAGCACAGGCTGCCCGCCCCTCCTCACCTGTTATACCAGTTGAAGAGCAGCCAGTTCATGCCCTCCAGCTGGTACTCCCGCAGCTGGTTGCTGTTCTTATACTCCCGAGACTTCTCCAGTTTCTGCCAGGTGTCAGATGCTGGGCGCTCCTAGGAGAGGAGAGGAGAGGAGAGGAGGAGCAAGGTCCATGAGAGGAAGAGGCTAACACTCAGCGAGCCCAGCCCCCACACCTGGGGCTGTGCATCAGGACAGCACTCCAGAACAGTCACACACAGATTCACAGCAAAGTCTCGGGCTCTGGATCCCACCCTTGGATCCCACTAACCAGCCCGTCTGGAGGGGAGGATACAGGGCTTGCACTGCGGCAGCAGGGACGAGGTCAGCACTGCTGGACCTTGGAAAGACAGGGCCCCTGCCTGCCCAGGGCAGCCAGCTGCCAGCCGGGTACGTTACCTCCGGGTACGTTACCATGTGCTTGATTTCTGGAGGGATTTGGAGGGCTTCAAACTCTTTAATCTTCCCTGGGTCGACATCCTCCTCTAGCTCCCAGGTGCTCTCCTCATAGGGCAGCGAGCACCACTTCACCAGGTAGTGAGTGACCTCCTGCAGCACGGAGAGACGGGCTCAGAGGCAGTGTCAGGTCAGAGCAGGTCACCCTCTGCCCCCGTGCCAAGGGGTCCCCGGGGACAGGGCTGCACAGGGCTGGCTGCAAAGGCTTCAGGGTGCCCGGAGGTGACACGTGATGCACGGTGTGGGTCTGGGCCTCCTGCCAAGCCTCCCTCCCTCCCGCTACCAGGCAAGCAAGCGATGCAGCCACTCACCTCCCCGGTGTCAGGGTCCTTTGTGTGAGCCACCTCCAGAATCCGATCCACCTCCACGTAGTCCGGGTTGAACAAATCCTCATCAGGCTGCAACAGCAGAAAGAGAGGTGAGTTCAAGGTGACTCCAGGGTGAAACAGATGGCGGGCAGGAGTAAACAGCTGCGGGGCATCTGTCCCCAGGATGCTGCTAGCTGTGCACAGCACACCAAGCGCCCTGGACACAGGTCCTCGCATCTGTCTCTGGGCAGGGAGGATGCAGGAGCCCTGCAGAAGGCAAAGCTCTCGCTTTAGAGCAGCCACAGAGCTCCATGTTGCCCTTGCTGGGAGGCAGGAACGTCCTCTCCGGCCCATCTGGCCCCAAGGTACAAATCCATGACCTGTACACTCCAGCTTGCGAGCAGCATCCCGAGCTGTGACTGCCACAGCCCTGTCACACAGCACCCGCTGAACTCTGCTCCTCTGCAAGGGATGACACCTTGGTCCCTGTCCCTGCCTCCCTCTCCCTCCCCACCTTCAGCTCAGCAGTCACCAGCAGCAACCACCTAGGAGGCAAGGGCTGGGCCTCCTGCCAGGAGTACCCGGGGAGGAGCGGGCTTTGGGCTAGAGGGGTCCTTGGACAGACCAGGACGAGTCCAGGGCTTGGGGAGGGGAATCAGGCTTCTATGTCCACAGCCCCCCAGGCTCGTTAGCCACAGCAGAGAGCCCTTGCTCCTCACTAAACTGTCCGTGGCACAGTGTGTTCCAACACACGCTTTTTCTCTGCACCCTGGGAAAGACCCCAGACAGACTCAGGAGTGAGGAATTCAAACACCCCCCAGCTTTCCAACTGAGAAATTTTCATAGCCTACTGGCCTGATTTACACTTGTAAGGGGCAGTTTGAGGAGATCCAACACCTATCTTTGTGACAGCAAGATAAATTATAGAACACTTTTCATATTAAAGAAGATTAATCTGCTTATAGAGCAGAGCAGGCAGGAGCTGCCCTAAGCCCACGTATTTATAGCTCCCTCTATCCCACATCATCTCTGCTCCACCACGAAAACACCTCCAGCTCCGCACGCTGCCCTCCCTCCCACTGAGCAGCACTTCCAGGGCTGGCAGTGCCTGGCAAGTGACATCTGCCACCCTGCCCACACTCTGCCAGTGGCGCCGCGGGTGTTCAGGGCACTGTCACAGCCCCTTGGCTCCAGCGTCCCCACTGCACACGTTCTCCTGCCATGCCCTGGCTCAAACCAGCCTGGAAGCTCAAGGTGCCATGCCGCTGCCTGGGCATCGCCATGGTGCCAGTGAGGGGCACAGGCAGGGCTCTGGGCAGCACCCCAGGACCACCGAGCTCCATCAGAGCTCTGGCAGGGCTGGCACAGCTGCCCCGTGTGCCCTGCCTGCTCACAACCAGCCCGGAGCTGTTCTCGCCTGGGCAGGGAGGTGCTCGGCCCTTGCCCTGCTCAGCAGCCTCGCCGGGCCCAGATGTGCCAGATGTGCCAGCAGCTGCCCGCTGTGCTCAGCTCTCACCTCTGTAAAAATATGCTTCATCTGAGCCTGCTTGTTCCGGAAGCGCTTTATCTTCTGGGAGATCCTGGGGTCCTTCTCCAGCTCCTCCAGAGTCGCCCACTTACAGTGGAGGTAGGAGCTGCAGAGGAGAAAAACAGAAAATCACTAAAACGTGATCAAAGAGGCCTCTGGGCCCAACCCCACCTGCCAGGCAGAGCAGCGGGGAC
>NW_008602934.1:280-492 GCF_000691845.1 Merops nubicus | reverse complement strand
AAAAACCTATATTGGCAAAAAACAGAAAAAAAATCACCTAAAACCCAACAAAATTCACAAAAAAGTTAAAAAAAACCCCCAAATTCACAAAAAAACAACAAAATTCACCAAAAAAAATTATTCATTAAAAAAAAAAACAACAAAAACCATCAATAAAAAAAAAAGTTTCACAAAACAAAACCCAAAAATTAACCCAAAAATCAAAATCCACC
>NW_008602934.1:0-252 GCF_000691845.1 Merops nubicus | reverse complement strand
AAAAAAAGCAAAAAAAAAAAAAAAATCCACAAAAAAAAAAAACAAATCCACAGAAAGACCCAAAAAAAATCAAAATCCACAAAAAAAACCAAAATCCATTAAAAAAATGCACAAAAAAAGATGAAATGCAAAAAAAAAACCCCAAAATTTGAAAAACAAAAATATAGAAAAAAAAGAATTCACAAAAAATCCCAAAATCTACAAAACCCCAAAAAAAATCCATAAAAAAAATCCCAAAATCCACCAAAAAAA
>NW_008602933.1:272-515 GCF_000691845.1 Merops nubicus | reverse complement strand
GTCTATCGTCTCCGTTCCCCTTGAACCGTCACAATAGAAGATGAGTTATTACCCCAACTGGATCCTGCTAGATCTATTTCCCGTGTATCCCATGGTAAAGTCCTATTTAATCTATTTATAATTTCACCAACGGCATGATTAGCATTACCAAACCCTTTTGAGAGACTTGCTGTTGTAAAGTTTGCAAAATCCTTGGGGTTTAGATACGGTGTACCGATCTAAATGGATCATCGGGCGTAGCCA
>NW_008602933.1:0-238 GCF_000691845.1 Merops nubicus | reverse complement strand
CGTTTACGTCTTGGATCAATCCAGTGGAATGCTGCAGTTTCCATTCCCCTGCATATCAGAATGACTGTGAAAATCAGGAACTGATAAATCTGCCTTTGTCCATTTTGCTCGGAACTCATACCACGACATCACCTGTTGAAACACACACATATTCTCTGCCATTATATTCTACTGGTGCAGGACCCTTCAAAACATCGTCTTTTAGATCGCGATATCTAACTTTCATCGGGGGTCCCGC
>NW_008602932.1:123875-126708 GCF_000691845.1 Merops nubicus | reverse complement strand
CACCACCAAGTAGGCGCAAAAAATGGCAGAAATGGAGAAAGAAGGGAGACCTCCCGAAAATAAAAGGAGCAGGAAGCCGGCTCACCCAGTGAAGCGGGAGATCAACGAGGAGATGAAGGTAGGTGCCTGTGATGGAGAAGGGAGCGGGGGTACCCCCCGCCCCCCCCGCTTCCGTGCGTGGAAATGAAATAAGAAAGGATCTCTTGTCATTTTTTTTTTTTTTTGTAGGATGCACTGAATGTGTCTCAACTCCGCCTCCTGGGCTGAAAACAGAGACGAATTCACAGGCTGCAAATCCTGTTCATTGACCAGCTTTGATTTATTTATTTTTTTAAAATAACTCTCCTTCGTTGGGCTTTTAAGCTCCTTGGTGCCAGTGATGAGGCTTTCTTTGTTTTTTTTTTTTTTTTTTTCTTTCTATAGACACCCCCTCAGGTAGCTGGGAAGCCCTAAAGTTGAGGCAGGAAAGGGATCTCTTTTAAACGCTGTATTCCTCTCCTTTTTCAGCAGCCAGCTGCAACTGTGTAATTAAATTGTCAAAGTGAAATGTTGCGGGTCTGAGCTGCGCATCATTCTGGCACTTGGGCGCGGAGATTCATTTTCTCTCGCTCTCCCTCCCGCCTCCGCTGCTCGCCGTGCTCCGCGGCGCAGGTCGCCACGGCGGCCGCGGTGTTGCGGAGAGGTGGCTCCCCGAGGGCTGCTTCCCATGGAAGCGCATTCGCCCTGCTGTCCTGCCTGATGGGAGCCCGTGTCCGTCCAGCTGTGCTCTGGAGGTAGCGCTTGAGGCGGCCGCTCCAGATGTTAGGATGGCTGCGATGGCACAACCTTATTTTGGGACTTCTTTTGTCACTGGGTCGCTGCTACAGGCTTGACCGGTCCTATTTTTTGCGCCTGTTTTCCACGTCTATTCCATGTCTGTTTGTTTCATGCCTCTAATTCCCCAAAGTTGGGAACTACATATTGTGAGACTTCAGCTGAACTTGTTCTTGTTGCTTAATGTGCAGATAAAGTGACTAAAATGGCACGGTGTGCTTGTGAGATGAAGCTGCTGACGTTTAATTTGAATATGTCATTTATTAAAAGGCTGATTGTAAGCGGAGGGCTGCCTGGATAATGTCACACATTCACATAGTATGCATGCTACGTACGCGAGTATATAAATATGCCCGATGCTTAGTGAAAACATCTTTGCTTTCCGGAGCATTGATCTCCCCATGTAAAATTAAATGGGAATGCAGAATCCTCTCCCCTCTTCTGCACCCCACTAATATCGGTTAGGTGCCCTTTCCTGCCTACGGCAGGCATTCTTGCTCCTGCTGCCTGCGTAAGGAGTGTGTACACAGTTCTGTGTGCAGATCGACTGGAAACGTGGACAAGAGTGGATTTGGGGTAACGGACACAATAACGTGTTGGTGCACCTCTTTGCAATGAGACTGTACTAGTTTCGAGTCCCGAGGAGTGGTATGACTCTTTGGGAGATACATGACACATCCTGTTTTCAGAGAGGACTCTGTGCAGGCACCGGAGATTAAGAGTCATTGCTTGCTGTAATCCCACATAGTTTTGAGGACTGCAGAGGTCTGTCGTATAGGGCATTGGCCCCTTACAGCATCGCCTAATGCGATCTACATGGATTGCAGCTTTTAAGTTTCATAGGTTCTAGAATTACAAATTAGCTAATTTTAATCAAAACATGTGAAATGTTATCCTGGCTGGATATAAAGGCTGACTGTGCTGGATCCTCTGGGTTTGTTTTGTTTACTTTGGCTGCAGGCACACTCAGCGGTTTGGGAGATAGTTGTTCTTCTACAGTATAACAGATGTTTGTCTGAAAGGGTGAGGAAGAAACAAAAACAACATTGTGTGAAGGAGAAAAATTACACAATTTTAAACTAATGCTTTGGTATTAAGCACTGGTGTTAACCTTCTTGTAGAGAGTTTCTCTTTTTTAGTCATGGGTAGCTGCTTAAGTTTAGAAACCTAATGATTTTGGCTGACTTAGAAATTTAAGGCGAGTAAAAACGGCGTTTTGAACCGATGTGATTTCTGGTTGAGAGTGATAGGTGATGGCAGAACCTTTTGCAGAACAGAGGCCACCTTTGCATGTAAACTGTGCTATATATGCTATGCAGTTTTAATAGGACAGTTGGCTGCTATCGTGCAAGAAGGGGAAAGCAAGGGGGGAGGAAAAAAAAAACCAAGTGGCTTGAATTTTTGACTTGTTGAGAAAGTTAAAATCCTGTGGCGATCATTTACTCTTTTTCTTTACTGGCCAATTAAGACATCTAATTGTTCTCCATAAACCCCAGGAATACAATATTGTAACAAATTGGTTACACTGTGCAAAATGTTTGTGGTGAAATGGCAGAGGGAGTACAATGTGCCCTTGTGTAGGTTCATATCTGTAATGTTCAAACAGGCTGACTGTTTCCCTTCATCTGAACTGCTTTCATCTGGACCAGTGTAAAATAAGCTCTGGTAAGTAATCACGGCAGAGCAGAAAGAAAGGAATGTATACAGCAATAGACAGCCTAAGCTGTAAAAACTGTAACCTGAGTATCAGCGGCAGATCAGATATCAAGGCTTTAAGGTAGGGGAAATGAAAGAGATGAAGGGAAGGAAAAGACGAGAGGGAATGGAAAAGTCAGCTTGGAAAGCGAAGAAGTAGGAGGGCCCCCTCAGGGAAATTTGGCTCAGGGATTAGGGAATTTTATCATGGTGTACAGTGACCTACTCAGGTTTCAGCCCACGTTGGATCAAATTGCCTCCCTTTGGTTGCAGAAAGAAAAAGGGCTGGTGTATATGTGATTTTTTTTCCCTTTCCCCCTCCATG
>NW_008602932.1:123059-123844 GCF_000691845.1 Merops nubicus | reverse complement strand
CCTCCTGCCCCCCCCCCCCCCTTTGGATAATAAAAAGGCCACTGGTACAAGTGTCTATTTTAAGTGCTCAGCAAATGCAGGGCACTATGAATGAGCAATAAAATTACCTCATCACAGAGACTTCCTTCAAGATTTGCTGTTTGATACAATCAGATATTTACTTGAGAAGAATCACAACATTGCATGGGTTGATGTCTACCAACAGTAGTGTCACAGCTTGCTTTTAACATGACTGGATGGATATTCATGTTGGTTGCTCTTTCCTTATGCCAGATATTAAGTTACATTTTTGTTATCGCTAACCTAATGTACATTATGTTTATAACAAATTTTGATTTGATACAGTGTTGTGTGCAAAAAAATACATGACTGCACAGTTTTCTGATACTACATTTCAATGAAAAATATATTCTGGAGGAACTGTTTTGTTTCCCTGTGACCTTCACAGCCTTTCTTTTTTCTAGTTATGTTCTTCTTTTGTCCACCTTCCTCCTTCAGATGATACTTTCCATTTTCTCTTCCAGAGGTAGCGTTGTTCACCTCAAGCTTTAGAAGAAGTGCGGATAGTTTCTCTGAAATTCAGTTCAGTGCCATTTCTCACTCTGTGGTGAATAGCAGAACACCTGACAGTTCCAAAGCTATTGTAGTCAGGGAACCCAGTACTATTTTAAGACCAAAATATTTTTTTTACAGTTTAATTGATGAAAGCACTTGTCAAGGTGCTGTGATAGCTTCCCCACCCATCCCTCCTCAGCTTATTTCCATCTGCCATCCTACTGCCAGGC
>NW_008602932.1:108208-123028 GCF_000691845.1 Merops nubicus | reverse complement strand
CGACGCAGCAGGAACAGCTAGGTGCTCCACATGTTGTGAAATAAAGTTACATCCAGTACTGGATTGCACTGGAAGTTCCCCTGAACAGACAAGGAAATGTATCTGCATATCTCTGTCAGTTGGAAGATGAGCAATTAATTTATGCTGTAATTTCACAGGGCTGCTCCATGTGCCCAAGGACTTTACCGTCTATAAATATTCTCAATAACCAATTTGTATCTAAAATTGGGCTTCGTTCCTGATGCCTAGAGCTTAAGACAGCCCCATCTGTTGTAGTTTAATAGTAAACTCATCAGAAGATCTTTCAGTTTAGTAATATTTCCCATTTGGCATTTCAAAGTACTACTGTCAGAAGAAGGAAAGCCGTGGAGCAGGCATAGCAGCCCGGTGCCCGGAGCGAGCCAGATCGCTTGCAGCACTCAGAAGATTCCAAGGAAACTCCTCCCTTCTCTCCTGAAAAGCAAAAACTGTCTTTGGGAAAGTGGAAAAGCAGGCAGACTTTTATCAATCGCACTATTTCAGGAGACTGAGGTGGAGGTTTTATTTTTTTTCTGAGTCTGCATGGAAGGAGTTTTGTGGGATGGCTGCAAAGGGAGCTGCCTTGTCTGCACAGGAGCCTCACCTGCCTGTGCACTGCAGAAACAGCACTTCCCCAAACAAAGTGGGTATTACAGAACCAAACATGTAGGTGAGAGAACAAAAGAAATGAAAGCATCAAGAAATTTTGCTTTCTGATGGCATAAAGATCTAACCATGAAATTCAATATGGCGACAACATAAATAAGCAAAGAAAGTGAGGGCCAGTAAAAAAAAAAAAACAAACAAGTTCTTCTTGTGAGTATAGAAACATTTCTGTTTCCTTGATGCAGTGAAAGTGAAAAGTGAATTTGTGGGGCTCTGCACTGAGTGGGTTATGCAGGCAAGGAAATGGAATGGAGCCACTGTGCTTCCTCCCAGATCTGAAATAAACATTCAGAAGTAAAACCTCGAAGAAAATGAGTCTGACAGACTCATTCTCCCTTGTGTTTCCTGCCTCCGTGTTTGCCAGGCCTCACTTGGTGAAGCCAGGCCTTGCCCCTTGTGAATAAGGTTCATAGAGAAGGAAAGGCAAGAGGTCTAAGTCTAAGATGGAAAGAGAAGCGTGGCTTAGCTTCAGAATGTATTAATTAGTGAAGATTTGGGAAAATGATGCATTGCAATGTAAAAAGTCAGGCTGTAGGTATACTGTTACGATGAAATGAATCCTAAAGCGGGAATAAATGTGATTATATTTGTACTGCCTAGCGTCTAAGTCAGTCTCACAAAGGAGAGAAACCACAGTCTGGCGAGTCAACACACTCTTCTTCATCTTTCCCATGAGTAGGAAGCAAATTCAAGTCAAAATACCAACGAGCATAATAATAAGGTAGTTATCCTGGCTCTTCCAGGAGGGAGGATATTTCTGTATGGTACAAGAGCGTAGAAATCATAGAGTTAAAACATGCAAATTACACATTGCCCTGCAGTGGTGATAAGTGGCTTGGGACTTAGCAGGGGGCAAAAAAAAGAATTGCTATCTATTAGGAAGGGAAGGCTTTGGCAGTGTTGTGTGACTGGGGCCACTGGAGTGGTTTTGGGCCAGTTTCTTTGGCAGGGATGAGCTGGTTGTGCAGCAGATGTACTGAATGCCCTGGCAGTTAGGCAGCTGCTACGGTGCACTGTCAGCTAGAGGAGCACAGGAGATCTGGCTCTGGTGGATGATTACTGACTGCCTGGGTGCGCTGGCAGCTAAAGAGGTTGTCGGCGTTTCCACTGCAGCCTTGGGAGCCTGGCTGCTTGGTGCAGGCACAAGAGGCTGAGCGTGGCGTGGTGGTGTGAGCACAGAAAGACACGGAGCAGGATTTCTGTGCTCATCTTTTCAGCTCTGATGCTGGCCCACGCTGTGAGCAGCACCTGGGCTCAGTCTCTTGGTTTTCCCACAGGGGAGTGAGCATTGCCTCCCTGGCAGGGCAGAGTTAGCTTCCATGATGTGGTTTTGCAGTGAAATCCATGGACACCTGCAGAGCTCCGCTTGGATTCAGTCTTGAGCCCTTTGCCCTGTGCTTAAGGGTCCCGGCTTAGCAGTGGGATTGCTCACTTGGAATTCTCTTGATGATGAGCAGGGTTTTTGCTGGTGTGCTGGTCTTTCATATCATCCCAGCCCTTTGGCAGGGCTGTGGGGTTGGGATGCCAGCCTTCACATCCTTTTTGGGAATGAGTCTGAAAGCAGGCATGGACTAGCTCAGTGCTCCTGCTGTCCTGCCAAAGCTTGGAATTGCAGCTCCTTGCACATCCTCCATCTGGTGTCGCACACTCATCTTCATATCTCCTTCTCCTTGGGCTTTGGCATTTCAGCTGGCTCCTGTCTAGCCTGTTTCATCACTGCTTCTTCTGCTCTCCTGCTGCAACCTCAGGTCCCACATTCTTGCTTTTCTCAAGCACAATTGGTACAATCATCACCCTTCCTTTCACAGAGCCTTTGAAGCTTATACATCTTTCGATGAAGTTCTGCTCTGCATGTACAGGTTGTGTCTTAATTTACTTGATTTCTTTCCTTAAATTCATCAAGAACTGAGCTTTTTTTGCCTTTTTTTTTTTTTTTTTTTTTTATTTCCCCTGCAGCCACACAGAGAAAAGTTGTCTCAGCTCATTTAATAATTTATGTTTTGAATATTGCCACCACACTGCTTTTTACAAATCCCATCTTGTTACTGTATCTTGAATCCATGTAGATTTGTCCTACCATTGAAATGGCAGAGGGGTGAATACATGGGTGAAACAATGAAATAATAGTGGTCAGCTTCTGGGCAGTGGCTTCAGCAAGGACATGACCTGTGTGGTCATCAGCTCAACTAAGAGGATGTTAGGCATTGCTGCAAATGGGTATTGTAGTCAGGAGTCTGAGGGAAGGTGGTGTAATTCTGTGGATGCCCATCTATGCGTTAGAGCTATTGTGGAAGAAGACATTTCTCAGCTTTGATGATCAGCTTGCTAAGGATAGGATAATCCTCTTGGTTTGCTAAGTGTGAAGTGCTTTGTAATGAAGCCCTGGCCATTAGCCACTGAGAGAACAGTATTAAGAGTGATCAACTTCATTGCAATAGGCAGGATAAATTATGAAGGAGAATGGCTTCATTGTTCTTTTTATCCAGGTATCGTTGTTCAGAAATCATGGTGTTATAAAGGTGCTTACTTTTGTTACTGCTAATATGCAACCTTATCGTATTCTCATTGAAATTAGTAGGAAAGACCTCAGTGATTTTTATTTTTTTTAAGAGTCAGGTCTCTATGATGAGTAATTTCAAAATGAAATCTATTTTTTGTCATCACACATGTTCATTTTTGTTCGTCACTCATCCTAGTTAGTAAAAAATGAGACTTGAAAGATACTTAAAACTTTGTGCCATTACAAACCCAACCATCCCTTTGACTAGATCCTGAAGACACATACACATGTATGGATCTTCAGGGAAGAATAAGCATATATACAGCCTTGCTTACATATTTCTTGACAAGTAACTGGGAATTTCTCATTACCTGTATTGATCAACAGCACAAACAAAACACAAAGGAGGCAAATTTGGAGCTACTCAATTCATTTGGTTGCATGAGGTTTAAGTCATGGAGAATTTGTCGACTGGTCTCTGCTTTTCTAGATTAGTCTCTAGGGATGCTTGTCCATGGCTGAGATTTAGCAAGGCAGGGGAAGGTGGCAGAGCTTGCCTTTGGGCCCCCATGGACCCTTTCAGGTCAGTCTGGGTGAACTGCAGTGGTAAGTTTCACTCCTTGTCTCTAGGTTGTTTTGTTGTTGGATTCAACCCAACCAAAAAAAAATTTATAAAAATGTTCCATTTTTGCTAGCATTTAAAACACTTACAACACTGCATCATTCAAATGAGAGTTTAAATATATACTTTAGAAATTAATGTAGGTGTTAGCCACATTATGCTGCATTGTACTCGTTGGCACAAACTGTAGTAGTGACATAGTTCAGAAATAATGGGCTGCAGTACGTATGATGCTGAATCTAGAGCTAGAGGAGCGATGTGATGTTTTCCAGCAGCTCAGGGCTGCACAGGACAGCCCTGGAATCAAGACCTTCACCAGGAGGTCAGGTGAAAACCAAAGGGAGAAAAACTGACAGGAAACCGATGCTCCAGGGGTCTGCTGTGAGTTTTTTGTCTTGGTTTTTCTTTTCCTGAAACATGTGTTTGTAGCACAATTGCACAGTTGTGGCTCCTGGAAGAGTACAAATTGCTTGTGTTTATTGCTTATAGCTGCTTTACAACGCTGCTTGAGTGACAGGAACACCTATGCAATCTGCTTTGATGAATGAGCCAGGAGCAGTGCAGTGCTCTGGTGTTCTGGGCCAGAGCGCCTGCTGTAGCTTTGAATTCAGAAGTAATTATAGTCTGATTAATTTTATTTATTTATTTAAATGACTGGAGAATTGCTGTGTTCTATCATTAGACTTGCTCCCACTCAAAAATTCAGCTAGAGCAGTTACTACACAAAATCTAGCAACCTGCAAATTTGACACATACCATTTGTTCTGAATTGGTGTCATATTCTCCTTTTCCTTTGCTAGTAGCCAAAGTCCCAGGAGATGGTGCTTATCAGGAGCATTATTTTAGATGTCAAGATCTTACAGGAAAATGAAGTTTGGAATTTGTTTTAAAGGAATGATAATAAAAAAATGGGGAGACCAAATAGAAAGGCTTTGTGTGTGGCTTTCTTGTTTCATTTTACAGTTGTCATACTACTTTAAAATGATCTTTGCCATCTCAGTAGTTCATTATCTGATTTCCTTTGATAGTTTCCTAGATCCATAAATTGTTGAGCTCCATGCCACTATTTGGTTTCAGAAAGCTTTGTTGCCTGGCTGTAGATTTCTTTCTTAACTTACTCCACTAAATCTCTTGGCCCAGTAATGATCATTTTCTACAGAAATACTTTTGCCACATGACCTAGATGATGAGTTTTTAATAGAATTTGAAAGTTATGACAGTCATGTTCCATATTTTGCATTTCCATGCAAACATAAAATGTAACCACACAGCTGCTTGGAAATTGGTTTGAGAGTAAATACGGTAAAGCTGAGGAAGGTTTTCTTAAACAAATATAAGAGGTGTTTGTATGAAATGTTATGGTAAAATGCTTTCATGGTGAAGACTTTTTAAGTGGTTTGACTATGCAGGGGCTTATAACTCTGAGGAAAAATGTCTTCACTGTGATTTTATTTGATTTGGTTCATGGGCACCTCAAGGAACTGTAATTGTGTCAGTGACCTGCTCCAGCTGAAAAGACTGTAGGGCAGTAAGATTGATTAACTGCTGGTTTTCTGTTATTCTCTTGTTGCAGTCTTAAATATTTTATGGCAACACAGACAAGTTTGTGTGATGAATGTATGTTAAAATATTTCTGACGTTGAATGCCAGAGCAAAAGTCATAAATAACTCTCCTTTTCATTTTCTTTAAATTACATACGTATGAGTCTCTGTCATAATTACATGTGCCATTTGGAGATTTAAATGCATTACACTTTATGCACTTGACTTATGAAACAAACATTAGTCTTTGAGGAGGTGGGCCAAACCTGACACTTCCTCGCGTAGCGCAGATACGGTTCGATTTATGCAGTCCTCCCTTCCTTCCAAATGCTTATTGATTACATAAATAAGTAGGTAATTTTTCTCTTTCAGAACTTTGCAGAAAACACTATGAATGAGCTCCTTGGCTGGTATGGTTATGATAAGGTTGAATTGAAAGACGGAGAAGATATTGAATTCAGGAACTACTCAGCAGATGGGGAAAGCCGCCAGCACATTTCTGTTCTCAAAGGTAATGAGACTTCATGTTTCTGTGCTCATGCAAGGAAGGATTAATATCTCAACCTGTCTGAATTGAAATGGATTGGGAGGCGTGTTCTGTTGCGTGCTTTGTGGCTGGTTTACACAAAATACTGGAGACTGCCTTTTTTTTACACAAAACATCGTAGAGGAAGCCAATAGGGTACAAGGAAAATCACTTAATAAAATTACTGTTAGTAGGCACTTATCAATGTATCTTTATGAATATCTTTTGTGAGTGAGTTAAAAGTCATGTACCTGTGGTACCAATGGACTGCTCACAACTGGAAAAAAGAGGGATTACTTTCCTAGCAGCATGGCTTTCAGGAACCCTTTTGTTTTCAACACAACTTTTTTTGGGCTAAGGCTTTTTAAAACACTGAAAGATTTGGGCTGGAATGTTCACAATGAATGTAGGAATGAGCGGGAATGTTCACAAAAGGCTCCTTGCCTATGTTTGTACTATACTGTCTTCTGCAAATGCTGTAGAAGTTCTCCAGGGATGGAATTTATTTCCAGCACTCCAGGTGCAGTGCTAGATCTTGGTGATTCAGAGTGTGAAGGATGGGATCTAGTCTGTTGGTTCATCTGTGCAGTTGCTGCCTTCTGACTCCTCAGTTGCAGGGGGTGAGTAGGGACTTGTCATCAGAGTGAAGAGTAAGAAATTGCTGCGTCTTGACTTATCCAACAAGAGTTCCTCGAAGGTGAGGTAAAGAGAGGAAATTGCAGCAGCTGTTATGCTCTTGGACTGCTGCATTTCACTGCCTTTTGTGGCCAGCAGCATTTGTCCTTTTTTCTTTTTTTTTTCCCCTGATGCCCAGCAGCAGCACTGTGTTCAGTGGGCATTGTAATGAGTACTGATACCAGAGAGACCAGTTCTGAAGGAGAGATGGCTAGAAAAAAGGTGGAAAAATTAAAGGCAAGCTGAAAAAACCTAATCGTGTTAAAATTGAATGTTTGCAGCTTGTTAGTGCTGTGGTGACACTGATGATCAATATTTGTTTTTCATTGAAAATGCAATGCCATTAAGCCACCCTTGAAGAAACTTGTTCCTGTGTAGTAGTGATTCACTTATTTATGTTTTAATAAGTAGAATTTTTATTGAATGATTAGTGGCTCTAGTCTATACTTAATAAAATCTGTGACATACTTTTTTTTTATAGACACATGATACAAGTCATGTATTTTATGTACCAGACAAAGCTGTTGAATACCTGTGACTGGTAGAAAAGTTTGGTGTATGCAGCCTATGGGAGGAAAAAAAAATGTAATTCTTTTTCTGATACATGGGAGGAAGAGGAATAATAAGAATTAAGTCCTGCCCCATAGCTAACTGAGATGATTAGAAAAATTCTTGCAAATAAAGGTCCTGAGGTGACTTGGGATTAAAGAATTAGGATAATAACCATCATGATTTCATGCACACTATAGTGTAATTTCAATATTTTGTTCCTTTCTTTAAATCCTTTCCATTACTACTACTCATATTATTGATAGAGAATTAGGAATTCTTTTATTTTTAAGTTTATTCTTCTTGAATTGGTTAAGTCACAGTACACTGAGGGTGGTCACCATGCAAACAGTGTAAGGACAGGAAAAGGGTGTCATTGGTTAAATCAGACATAATAACTATATGTATGACAAAATAATCCCACCTTTTTTTTTTTATAAAAAAAAAAGAGTGTGAGTTCGATTTTTAAAATTGGAGCATTTCTGAGGAATACTGGAAAGTACCCATTCTTTTAAAGGGAAAAATCTGGGCTTTTTTGTGCACTCTTCTTGCATTAGGGTATGTAATGTAATTAATATATTGGTGAAAGTATGTAGGAGCATTTAAGAAATATATTTGTCATACTGTACAATGTGTTTTTTGTGTTTTACAGAAAATTCTTTGCCAAAACCAAAATTACCTGAGGACAGTGTTATTTCACCGTACAATATAAACCCAAGCTACCCAGGGCTTGCCACAGGAAATGGACTTTCAGACTCACCAGCAGGGTCGAAGGATCACGGCAACATACCTATTATTGTCCCATTAATTCCACCACCTTTCATAAAGCCACCAGCAGGTAAATCCTTGATGAACTTTTAAAAATGGTGACTATCTTTGACATGTCCTGAGATTGCTAGATCTTGACATTTTAGTAAGAAGGTTGCTTTCAATGTGTTTCGAATCTAGTCAGAGAACTTTAAAATAGGGAGTGACTTTATTTCTGAGTATTCTTGAAGAACTTTTGCAAATGCAATGACAACAGACTTGTGCTGGCTTGTGACACTTGACATACTGGGTTATGTTGTCAGCACTTGAACCACATCTCCTTTTAGAAAAAAAAAGATTTTGTTCTGATGAATAAAGCCTTTAAATGAATTAATGGATAAGCTCTATGAAGGAAACAGTGAAAGAGACAAACCCATCAAATCGATGTCATGTCTTTATTTCAGTTTAACAAGCTCATCCTGGGAAAACTCTCTTGATTCTCATTGAAATCCCTGACTGCTGTCTCTTGAGGGTTTACTATGATCCTGACTCTACCCAGGAGACTGCACTGAGATGTTTTATATTTTCATTAGTTTTTTATCAGGAGTGATTTTATAACATGCCATTCCTGAGAGTTTGCATGAAAAATTATTTATTCCATATTGCATGCTGCTTACCGTAGTCTGTGAAAGTCGCTTTTAAGGCTACACCAGGGTGATTAATTGCTGTGTTATTGTTTACTGCTGTACATGGTGTGATAACTGGTGCATTTAGATAGGAGCAGGCTCAGTCCTGCTTCAATGGATGTCCCTGTGTGCCATCCTGGGTGCTCTTGGATGATGGAGGCACTGAGGAGTACAGGGTGACCTGCAGTACCTGCCCTGAACAGCAGCTCCCTGCATACAGGAAGGCTGCTTGGCTAAAGAGTCCCCAGCAGGTTTGGGGATGCTTCTGCAGAGTCAGAACAGCTTGGAGGGTCAGGTCCCAGGTGTTAGATGGCCACCTCTGCCCTTCGTTGCATTGACTAAAGGTAACTGCAAAGTACTGATCGGTCTAAAGAAGTGTTTGCCCGTTGACAGCCATGTGATAAGTTGCCCCTCCCAGATTATTTTTGTGCTGCTGAGTTTTATCTCTAAAGAAGTATACTAATATGCTATGAACAATTTTCAAACATTACTCAATATACATTCCCTGCCAAAGACTTTTAATCTATTTTATACGATATTTGCTAATTACCAAAGCTATTTGGGCCCATTCCTGCAGCCTTTACACAGCTCAGGATCTCGGGCCATATGGGCTGGATCCTCAGCTGTTGTTGATTTGGCCCTAAAGCTTTAATCAAGGGCTTGTGCCATCCCAAGCTATTTCCTCCTCCAATCTGAGTCGTGAATGGATCCAGAACGCTGCATTTGTGCTACACGAACACAAGGCTATAACATGCATTGTGCAAACTGTCACAGTTGCTGGATTTTTATGATATCAAACAAGGAGGAGGAGATGGAACTATGAAGTAGAAAAACAAATTACTGCAACAGTAGTTAAGTGGACACAAGGGAACCTCAGCCAAGTCAACTGCCTTCTGTTCTTTGCCTGTCCATCTACCACGTGTGCTCCCGTGCTCAAATGTACTGCTGAGTTTAACACACAGAGGAGGCTTTTCATAAGTATTTCCCAACTTTAGGTTTTTAATTCAGTAATTCATAATGAATATTGCTCTACTTGCAGAGTGGATGTAAACACATAATCTCTGCCTCCTCTGACTTTATCCTGTGATCAGTAATGAGTGCTAGATTACCATGACTTCTGAGCAGATGAACACCTTCGTTTTAGAGAGCAAAGTTTAGGAGGACCAGAGGGGGAGGAGAATCACAAGCTTTGTGGGATTTGCAATAAGCATTGGTAGTAATTGTTTTGTTTTATCTTAGGGCGTAGGTGCCCTAGTCATGATCACCCCAAAGAGCCTGGCAAGAAACAACTGGTGAATACAAGTAGAAAAGGGAGTACAAAGGAGCCAGGAGAGCCAGCGTGCAAGGCAGTGGTCTTGGCACTGCACTTCGACACAATTTTGTGGGCACTACATCAAAGCAGAAAGCTTCAGAGTGATACAAAGCCAGACGAGTAACTCTGGGGATGTTTTCTTGGAGCTCCTCACAGGCACAGGGGACAACTTTGGAAACAGCACAAAGGTGCTTCTTTGAGTTGAGAAGGCAAATGAGAAATACTCACATCTTTAATTGCTAAAGCTGAAAGTCAACATTTTCAACATGAGAGAGAGACAGGTTGTGACTGACCTGAACAAGAACGGAAACAGCTTGCATTTGTTCAGGTTAATAAATGAAGACAGGAGACTGGAGGGAGAGGCAGAAAGAGTCCAAGAGAAAACTTCAAGGTTAAAATGCTGAGCAGAAAAAGGGACCTTTGCAGCACAGTTTGAGTGAATGCACGTAGGACAAGGTTATGTTACATGCCAGAGAGAAAGCCAGGTAGTGATGCACTGTAGTGACTGAGATGCTGAGAACTGGGATGAGTCCACACTTTGTGGATGGATGGGGAAAGCTTTTAGATACTATACAGGAGAAAAATCTACAAGATTTAAATATAGCTCAAAAGAGAGTGCCCACAGATGAAAATGATATGTAAATCATGAACCAGAAGGACAGGAAAAATGGTGTGGTCCACCATTACTAAGGAAATAATACGGAGTGAGCACTCAGGGAGAAATTATTAAGACTTTAATTCTTGCTGTATTGATCTTGAACTGAAGGGTCAGCACCAGTAAAGAAGTGTCAGAGGGACAGGCTGAGTTATTCATTTGTACAGGAAAGCAATGGTCTGGAGAGGATAAGCAGGTCCAAGAAACAGTCACAATGAATTATTAGTTGAATAATTTCTGTGGATAAGATTCTATACAGATAAGAGGGAGAAGAGAAAGTGCAGAGCATGGGCGATGCTTGCAGAAGCCTCAGGGGAGACATAGGAAGGATGCTCTGCAATGTGCACTGATCTAGCAATTGCAGAGGCAGAAAAAGCACTAGGGGAAGGCAGAGTCAGGAAGCCAAGGGAGACAAGGTTTCCAGGGAGGCAGACAGGATTCTTGGTGTCAGAAACACCTACTAGCTCGAGAATGAGGAGGAAGGAGTACTGATCCTGGACTATGGCTAGGAAGCAGTCAGTGAAGATTTCAGCATATTAGATCTTAATAAAACATGCTGGAAAACTTTGAACAGTGTTCTATCTGCATTAGTATCTGGCATGAACAGGCTAAAACCGTGAACAGTTAACAAAATTACTTGATTTCCCCCTCATGCGTATTTTACAGTAAAGTGTTATTTTTCTTTCAAAAACCAAATAATTTTGAGCAGTCTGACTAAAATTTTGTCTCTAGGCTGTTCAGCTTTCTGTTTTAGTCAAACGAAATATTAATTAAAAATTTGCTTACGCAGTTCTGGAAACCATTACATTGCTACCTGACCAAATACAAAATTCTCTCCTTGTTGTACCCCAGAATTACACCTGAAAAAGGCTGAGTTAAACTCATGGACCCTGTCTGGTGTATTGGCCATCCACAGACTCAGATTATGGCATGTCAGTGGAGGATACCAAATTCAGTTATGGGAGGCCTCCACAAGAAGGGTGCCATTACTCAGATTTGGAAACTGTTTGCAAGAGTGCTCCACTGATCTGCACCACCAGGCAGATGGACCACACTCAGGCAGTGCTCAGATCAAACAGGACTTTATCAGCCAACATCAGCCATCCAGCCTGCATCTGAAAGCAAATAAAAAGTCAGTGCAGCCTCCAGAGAGTTGGTGTGATAGTTTCCTTGTGGCTGATACCCATCCTTCTTGCCCAGCAGGCTGGTAGCTACATTTAGTGTTTGCTGACAGTTGATTCTGAGTGATCTTCAGGGTTAGTCTCAAGTATAACCTATTGCTGATACTAAGATTAGTTCTGCTTGGTGTTAGAGGTTTCTTATTTTCTGCACAGAAATGTAAAGGGAGTATTTTTTCTCCATTAAAAATTATGTAGAAATAGCAAGGAACAGAAGTGCAATAGCCAGGAATGATCCTAGAGGTAAATACCCCACTGCAGTTGTGCAGGGTATGTGTAGTATGCAGCATGGAAGCATCCAAAGAGTTATTCTGCAGCCCTTAGTGATACAGTAAATCTGAGAGGGCACTTAAGGTGATTCTGCCCTTTTGCTCAGACAAGTTTGGACAGCTGTTGTTACATGGGATGAAGGAAGGCTAAAATCAAGACTAGTCAAGGAAGAATGCAAAAAAATTCTTTCATTGCAGGTGAGAACATGCTGCCTTCTTCCCTTGGCACCTGCTGGAGGCTATGCTGTCTCCATTTCCCCATTTTTTTGAGTGCTCTTTGGTTTATTTTCTTTTGTGATCCCTGTGGTAGTGTCTCGGTAGGGGTGGTACAACTGCTGGTTGATCTAATCTTTGAGCTTGTGTGTTGGCAAAACCTTTCCCTTTCCTGACTCCTTCTGTGTACAAGAGATGCACAGAGTGTGCCTGCTGTTCTAAGCATCCCAAAGAAGGACCGACTCCCTGCCATGCTGTGCTGCAAGGGGAGGTCACTGTCAAGGGATGCAGTAGAAGAGAAGGCAGAGAGGATAATATCATGTAGTTGGCTGAGCTTTCCCCACAGGAGAAAGAAACAGAGGAAAATATAATGCTCCCTCAAAGAGTCTTCACAAGATAAAGTACATTTGGTAAAGGAGGGGGGTTTTAAATCCTCCAACCCACAGATCATTGTCTCTGCATAAGAGTTTGTTTGGTGGTTTTCAAATAATAATGATAGGAGTCATGCCAAAAGTTATCAGAAACTCATGGAAGTGAAAGAGGAACGGGCTGGAGGAACTGTATCAGGTGAGCCAAAATGTCTTAAAGGAAGAGGAGAAGCATTTCCCGTGCTGACTACCTTTTAAAATAGGCCTGTGAACTAAACTGTCAAGGAGATTTCATATTGTAATTAGAGAAGTTATGGAAAGGAACAAGTGATTTTCCGTGTTATAGCTTAAATTGTTTTAGAATTAAAGTTTACAGGACTTTATTTTTTTTTTTGTAAATACAAGTGCCCATGAGTAAGTTGGTGTAACATGTGGATTTAAGCAGAGTTCCTGCTCTATGAATGCTCTGTAACTGCCTCTCTCAATATTTAAATTGTGATGGAGGAATCTAGAGGCCTGAAAACTGCTAGTTAGCAGGGCAGTAAGAATGAATTCTAAGATCATCTTTGTAAATTCACTAAGGAATTAATTCTATGACTGTATTACCAAGAAGTCTGATTCCAGGCAGAATCCCATGGTAGTTTACCTTAAATAAAGGCCATATTACCAGATTTAACTATGTCTGTATGTAGAGGAGACTTTCATTTTACTGCACTCTGAATCCTGCTACAGTGTTTCCCAAATCTTATTCTGGTTCTAACTGCAGGTTTAGCTCTCTTATAAAGCCCACCTCAGCAAATCCTGTAGTCACTACTCTTCACATTATTTCTCTTGTTTGCAGTTTGAAACATCACCTAATTTACACTGATCGTAGGGTTATTAGTGCCTGGGTTTTAAAATGCCAGTGGTTGCTGGGATGCCTGCCCCATCTAGTCTGCTGTTGATGTCTTTTGCTCTCTGTGGAGGGCCAAGTGTTTCCTTTGTGCTAAAAAGAAAATCACAAAGTCCACATATGTGCTTTAATAGCATATATTCAAAATACACAGGGTGTTCCCCCCCTATTAGCTGAAATAGGTTGCTTTTTTGTTTGTTTGTGTTTAAAACCTGCCTAAACGCTAGATTTTATTTGTATTCTGCATTCAGTCCTTACTGAACTATGCATGAGAATGTGCCTCAACTCATGCATAGAAAATGTAGGCAAGCCGTGGTTTCCCCAAATGATTTTTTAAAAAGGAGCTGGGACACTTTGCTTTATTGGCAGAGCAGTGAAGTTCAAGAGACTGGTCCTTAAAAGGAAACACATTGTAGAGCCCCTGAGGTGGTATTTCCATAGCGATGGTTGCAGCAAGCTTTCTACAGCCAGCCCTGCTTTTTAATCTTCCTCTCATAATTAGTTTTCCCAAGATACTTTTTGTGCCTTAAGTTTGTCACTCAGCCCATCTATTTAGAGGATCAGCACTTAAGTGCTATCATAAGAGGATCTGCAGCAATGTCTCAGGGGTTTTGTTTGTTCATGTTTTAGTTTAAGATTAATCAGATAAAGCATCTCAGATGTAAGAAAAATGACTGTAGTGGTGCTTCTGCCTTGCTTGGGCTCATCAACCTGAGGAACTGCTTTGGGATGAAAAATCTGAATACGTGCTACTTGGTGTTCTTCAATGGCAAGCTGAGGTTTCAGGAGCAGCAGGCAGGTAGCTCAGAATTAACCATCCTGAAATCCTGGCAGGTCCTAATGGAAACAGTGAGCCCTTATTGTTAATGCTGCAGATGCTGGAGTCAAGATCTAATGTCTTTTAAAAGGAAGTTTTGCAGCTTTTGCCCAGAAAGTAGTAGTGAAAACAACTAAAATATTTAAAGAGGTATGCCAGTGGATTGAGTGCAGTTCCCAGCATGGTGTGAAAGGGCAATTCTAGCTCCCCCCAAAAAACTCTGGGATCCAGTCTGCCTGTGTGAAGGAGTGGGATGCACAAAAGAGAGAGGAAAACAGAAGGAAGCGGTAGGGGGGAGACATGGCTTCTGATAGCTGTGGTGGGAGGAAACTCATTCCAGGAAGAGATGGATGATGAGGAGACACCAAGGAGGGATAGGGTGCCGAAATGTTTTCTGTATCATGTTGCAGATACAACCACAGCCAAGGTATAGGTTTCACACTGACTCATTCAGAGCAGGGGATGTACCCTTGGAGATCTCAAACCCAAACCCTGTGCCCTCCTGGTCT
Organism: Merops nubicus; assembly: GCF_000691845.1. Classification (NCBI taxonomy): domain Eukaryota; kingdom Metazoa; phylum Chordata; class Aves; order Coraciiformes; family Meropidae; genus Merops; species Merops nubicus. The sequence continues at coordinate 108,284 of NW_008602932.1, read as the reverse complement.
TCCTTCTCCACAACAGGACTTCTTCAGTATTGGAGTGGGGCACCTTCAGGAGTGGTATTTCCTTCTTGCCAGGAGA
>NW_008602932.1:85380-108177 GCF_000691845.1 Merops nubicus | reverse complement strand
AATTTCTTGCAAGAAAATGTCAAAAGTAAGGTTTTGGAGTACACACCATGGATCATCATAACCTGCAGGACTAGAGCTGTAGATGCATTTAGTTTCACCCAAATTCTTGAAACTGGAGTTAAAACTGAAAATATGTATCTGTTAGTTTGAAATGGTAGTAGTGGAATGTTGCAGACTAAATGTTAGTAAACTGATCAGGATTTAACTCCAGAATTGTGGGGATTTTACGATCATCCTGCTAAACACTGTAGGCCCTGCTGGTTTGCTCAGACAAAGGGACAGAGCTGCACGTGTTGGATTTACTCTGTTGTATTTGTTGCCTTCCTTCTCTTCCTTCACCTCTCCAAATTATGGCTCCGTATAAGATCGATTAGTGTAAACTGCTGCTCATTGGGTTTAAGAGGAACAATTTTTTGCAGCTCCTTCACACTGATTTGAAAGGGAAAAAAAACCCACCAAACATTCTGCTTAATTAAGACCTAAAGAGGCGGTGCAAACTTTTGATGATTAATTGAAGCATGCTTTAGACTGATGCATATTTAGTTATTATAATGTGATAATTTTATCTTGTTATACAAACTACTCCCTTTGGGAACATGATTTAACACTGCAAACACTCTGTGTTTATTGCATTGTTCATTATGAAAAATGCACAGGCTAAAAACCACAAGGAGATGTATCTGAACAGTCTGTGCGGTGAGTGCAGGGAGTACTTCTTCCACCTGTAATGACACAACCCAGGGGCAGAAAAACACGGTATTGGAACTCCCACAATAGCTCTCACTATGAAGAGCTGAGAACACAGAAAAGCGAAGGCTGGAAATTCAGATCTTGTAATGTATGTGGAAGGAATATGTCTTTTTCTTGGTGTAATTACAGAAGACAGCGGTACAGATGTTGTGCTGAAAACTCTCCAGTTTCTATTCAGTTGTCTCTATGCCAGCTCCTCTTTGTCTCACCTCTTTGAGTACCCATGCTACCTGCCATAAGCATGACAGATCCGAGAACACGCTAAGCACATTGCAAGAGAGGGTCATAAAGTTGCAAGCCTTGATGGAGAAAAATACATGGTTGTTAAAATATATGGTTGTTTTCTTTCACTTCAAAATGATCTGTACCAGGACTTGTAAATGTTATTTTTGTAGTTTACAAACGTGTCAGCCTAGCTGTGTGAGTCCTGAAAGCAATGGTGAATGATCTTCATCAGAAGAGCTGCTTCAGCGAGAGCTCACAGGATAGACATAGGCATGCTCTCAGGATGAGCTCATGTTGCTCAAGCAGATATGCAAAGGTAGACTACCAGCAAAAGTTTCTGTGAGCAAAGGAGAGTATTGCTAATGTAGCATACCAATATAATTATTGTGGAGAGGCTTTCTTAGTGCAGATCTCACCAGAAAAAGATTAGAATAAAATTCAAGACAGAGGAGCAGTTGCAAACTACCAGATTTAAAATTCTCTGCTTCCCTGTGTTCTCCTCGTGGAAGGTTCTTCTTGCTGAGTGCTCTAGGGATTAGGATTTGATACTTTTTCCTGAAAGAACAGCAAGAGCCTGATAAAGTGATTTTTAAAGAATTTGGCCTTACAAACTGAAGTCTGTGAAAAAGTGAGAGGAATTTTATCTTGAATGGAAGATATGAATTTCTGGTTTCAGATTATTCCCATTTGCAGTTAGCAAGAGACCACAATGAAATCACGAGACTTTGACTTTTCTTATTTCACACAGCCTTAATGTTTTGAGTTTAAGTTATTGCTTCGCACTGCTGTGGACTGCAATAGTAGAAATACACAAACTATTGCTTTTCCATTCATGTTGCAGTCATCTTTTTCAGTAACAAAGCTTAATACATTGTAATGAAACATCCCTCTTAGTTGTTTTCACAAGGTCTGCACAGACCTTGACCACAACCAGTGTCAAGGAAAGTACTCCATCACGTTTGGACCTTTGTCATTGTCCCCAGCTGTCACCCACATCCACAGGCCATAGGGCATGGCTCTGTGCCTGTCCCAGGTACCAAAGATGGGTCCTTTTCTCTGCCATGTTCTCTTCACCTGAAGCTGAAAGAAAGGATTTGATTTTAGAGCAAGTCTTCCTTCCACTGGGCTGCACAGGGCTCTTGTTGATGGTCCATAGGAAATCAGTCAGGTGATCTGTATGTTTTCTTTTTTCACCTGATGAACTGCATTACAAGAAGTTAAGAGTTGGATCAATATTTGACTTGGGCAAATGGACACCTGAGGGAGCAAAGATGACTTAAAACCTGACATATTAGTGGACTATTCCAGGAAGCTAATCCTGCAGACTCCCTTCTGAAGTACTGCTGTTTCCTTGCTGCTTCACATGTCCAGACTCAGTTCATCACTTTGTAGCAGTGTTCATAAGTCTATTAAATGGAAAAGGCATCCAGTTTTATTATCACTGTTACTATTAAAAGGATTATATTTTATGTGACCATTCTTTATTGATGGAGGTGAGAAGGGAGTAGAAGAGAGAAATAATTGAAGTTCTGTATTTAGGCAGACTCTTTCTTTCTCCCTTCATTCTTTCAAAATGCTGAATGTTTTGATTTATATTGATGATGCTTCCTGGATATCAGCTGTCTCTTCCTGGAAGCACAGATGGCTGGAAGTAGTAGATTGTGGACCATTTGCTGCTGGTTTATTGACTGTCAGATCCATGGACCACAAATGAAACAATGCTGCTTCAAAGGATTTTCCTTGAGGTGGTGGTGAAGTTCTGCTGGTCAGGGCATGGAAGACAGCAACTTGACAGAGCAGGCCTCTCCTCTCCTCTCCTCTCCTCTCCTCTCCTCTCCTCTCCTCTCCTCTCCTCTCCAGCTGGAGATTCCATCTTCTGTTGTCCCAATGCCTTCAAAGGGACAAGCTCAGTCTGTAAGGAATTGGTTTATTATGGTGCAAAAGTAGCTGAATCAGGGCAACTCTGTAGAAGCTTTGTACTTCAAATAGCTCAGGATAAAAAAGAGGGGAAGAGCTCTTGGGCCGTGGGAGAGTAGTTAGCATCCTGGCCAAGACTGGACTGGAGAGAAAGCTGCGGTGATGCTGTGCACCACCACCATAGCAGCACCCCATGCTCCTGTGTGCCTGCTGAGATTACAGCCAGCTCAAGGGCAGGCTGCTTCACCCTAAAGATGGCTAGGGATAATTTTGGCCAAATTGTTTTGATTTCCCTTGATGAAAACCTATATGAAAGCATTTATAATATTGGCAAATCCCACTCTAAAGGGTAAGTGATAAAATACATTAAACACAAATCGGTGTAATAACTTAGCCTTACATATAGGCTTAAAGGTACACAGTCTGATTAAAACTAAAAGGTCATTATTTTACATTGTACAATTTTAGTTGTGGCTATAAATCATAACACAATTTGTGGAAAGAAAAAAGTTATTAAACTGGCAATATTTATTCCGTTAAGGTGAATAAAATGCAGCACGTACTTCTGAGTTATGATAGCAGGAAAAGGAGCCAAATCACTCTGCTAAAAATTAGTTTGCCAATAATTTTACAGAACGATGACAGCATAGCTTCAAAAACAAATCCTTTATAGGGAAATGGGATGGCTGCATGACAGACTCTCTGAGCTATGAATTCTCCACAGCTCATGGACCAGGAACTGCTTTAACAATTAGTCTTAGGGGATTTTTTTCCCCAGAAGTTAGACAATGGCTGCTGTCTGTAACTGAAAGGTCACGCTGTATCACAAACTGGACATAAGAACTGAAGAATTCTGAGTTTTAAGTTAGAAAGATTGCTGCTAACTTACTGTCTTGAGCAGTTTAGGAGGCTTAACTATTCACTGCCCCTGTCTGTGAAGCTGGGGTGGGAGTGATGACCATATGAGGATATCGCTAGCACTTTAGTAGTAAGCCCTGGGGATTTTCCACATGGCAGAAGGCACACATGCCACATTCATAACACACGTTAGAGAAGAGCTCAAAAGAGGCTGGGGAACTCTGCTTGGATTAAAGTGTGGCTGATGAGCATGGTGGCTGGGAAGTAATCTGTCAGACTTTACCGCAGTGCTGCGTCTTCCTCCTTGCTCAAGTCTGCATTTCTGTGACTGCGATACTGACACGAAAGCTCCTCGTTTTGCACACCAGTCATTAGCCCGAAACAATGCAGAAAAGGGATATTTCATGTTCCTTTTTATTTAGAAGAGGGCTCTTATTAGAGACGTGCCTTGGTGCAGTACCTTCTAAGTGTGTTTTATCACCAGCTTGCTGAGCAGAACATCTCAGGGGCTCACTACAACAGACTGTAAGTAACAAGAACAAAGCAGCAATATTCATTAAGCCTCTAGTCTTGGTTACCCGTTTAATAAAGTGTTGTGCACTCTTAAACATGCTAAAAGGCTCTCGAGATTTCCAGAGCTTTTCAGCAATGCACCATTTTTTAAGCTAATAAAATTTTCCAGCCATCTTAGAAGCTTTGCTGGTCTGCCAAGCGTGGCTGGCACAGGTCACCGGCTGCCTGAGGATGAAGCTGGTTGATCACAGGCATGCACAGTTCTGCTCTCAGTGAGGAAGCTGGAAATAAGATGAGCCAGTGCTGGTTGTATCTAAGAATAAGTGTGCAGATGTCTGAGTAAGGTGTTTGCATCTCATGTAAACATTGTTCTTATATTTTTGTTGTAGAAGATGATGTGTCAAATGTACAAATAATGTGTGCCTGGTGCCAGAAAGTTGGAATCAAGCGCTATTCCCTGAGTATGGGAAGTGAAGTGAAATGCTTCTGCAGCGAGAAGTGCTTTGCAGCTTGCCGAAGAGCATATTTCAAGAGAAACAAGGTAAGAGAAATAAGGAAAGATGTAAACTACATAGACATAACTTTAATCAGGCTCAGCCTGGGTTTCATTTAGCATCTAACAGAAGCTCTTTTCTTTTGTTTTCTCTGTTTCACCTAGTACTTCCACTTTCCATCTGTACTGTCTGTTGGACTGTCAGCCCTTTACTAACCACGTTTCTTTCAGTATCCTTCAGCTTGATGCTTGCGTTTTCTGAGAGTCAGGGAATTTAAATACTAATAAGCATCAACATAAGAGTCCCAGTTTGGCCTTAGTCTCAAGGTACTTACTATATGTACGTAATTAAGAGGAGATATCATGGAAATAGAGTAGAGGATAGTTGCATACGACAGCATCAGTAAGTCCCATGGCATTGGGATCATGGCCAGTTAGTAAATGCTTTTGAGGCCCAAGTCTGTGTCCCATCATGATAGCAGACATCTTCCCACTGCTGCTCGTGAGCTCCAGTTTCATTCTTTTAAAGTGTATCATTACTAAATTGTCATTGCTGCAAAATTCAGACACCATACAGTTTTTAGGTTTGGGGTAAGCAATGTTAGAACATCTAGAGTAGCGTGAAAACCCCTCCTACTCAATTTAAATTTAACTCTGTCTAAAATCAGAATGCAATCCTAATATTGAATGTCTACAAAAATTGCTGTAATCCCTGAAGTACAGTGCCTGAAAATGCCCTCTAGGTTACTTCAGCATCTGTTTTTCTGCAGCAGAATGTGTGATACATCATTTAAAGAAAAATAATGAAAGAACGCTCCAGCATTTTTAGCTGTTGAAAAAGTAGCTGTGTCCTTTTGGTGCTTAATAGTGTGAGTGTTCAGATAGCCTTTACTGTCTTAGACATGTTTACTATTTAAAAACCCCTTTTATCTTGTTTTCCTAAATGATGCCGTTTTCCCTCACGCTACAGAACATTCAAAGCTTGTCAAATTCAAACTGAATTCAAGTCTCTAAGTCTGGTCTTTTACATCTGTGGTAATAACAAAAAAGTTAGATCCTAGACTGAAGATGCAACATTATAGCAAATTACCCTGCTTTATAAATTTGGGTCACATCATATGGCCAATAAAAAAAAAAGGGAAAAAAAATGCCTGCAGAATTAGGTTGCAAAAATCAGTAGAGTGGAATTTTAGTGGCAGTCTTGGAGAATCAAGCTCATAATGTCTGCTGGAGCAGACAGGCAAGATAAAGTCACGTGAGTCTTCTGCAAGGGTTGGTGTTTACATCGTTTTTATCTAGAAGAAGTGTAGAGGAGCATACATGCTCCTTAGATGCTCCTCATTTGAAAATAAGTTCCTGTGGATGTATGTGTATGTGCACACAAGCACTTTTACCCAAACATGGTTCAATGTGCCTTACAATGTGTAAGACGCTCTGGGGTGACAGGATCCAGATCACCACTAGCTGGTGGTCCCATGACTTTTAGTCACAAATTTACAGGAGTAAGGTAGTTCATAGTAATGGAGGCATTGACAGTGATCCTAGTTAGGTAGCCCTGTGTGTGTCCAGCAGTGGTGAGTACCAGATAATTCATGAAACCTTGGGGATGCAGATGAAAGAACAACCAGTTTGTAGTGGATTCTCTTCCATCTACAGCTTAGATCCTGAAATAGGAAGTTTTGATCCCTTACTAAATGAAAATAAATACATGTTAACATAATGCATAGGTGTACTTCAACCTTCTATTAACACATGGGTTTTAGGATTCAGTAACAGTTTATGGCCATGAGTTCAATCTGTCAGGCAATATATGGAAAAGTTCCAATTTACAATTTGTTAGTTATGTGCTTTGTTGGAGGCCTCCTTGTCCTTGTATTATGAGAGAGAACGAATTAGAGCATCTCATTCTGCCTGCTTCCCTTTCCCACACCCCTGTTGACTTCTTCTGAAAGCTAAAAGATCCTGAGTATTTCCACCCCGAAAGCTCTCTGCATTCATTATTGTGTATATATCTAAGAAACAATAGATGTTCCTAATCTTTTCATATACAATCATATCCCAGTGAAATGTCCTATTCTTCACTAAAGAAATTGCAAATTAACACAGTGTCATATGGGAGGACTTGCCAAAATATGGTGAGATAACATATGATTGATAACATGTTGGTTGCTGCATTGGCTCCATTTCAAAGCTAAGCCAGTGAGTCAAATTTTCTTCCTCTTTGCACCTGTGGAATCTGGAATTGCACAGGATCTGACCCAGCAAGGGAAATCTGGAGCTGCCCCTTGCATGTGTATTTATGGCATTAGGTGATCAGGAGACAGAATATTGAGGACATGTTGCCCATATAATTAATACAGGTATAGTAGAATTCAGAAGACACTCACGCTTCTTGTTTTGCTCTTGACCTGGTAGTAACAGAGCAGAGTCTTGAGGAACAAGATCAAAGGAACAAAGCTGCAGTAGTTTCAGGTTTAACTGCTGACCTTTAGTCTGTTATGACCAGTCCAAGAGCATACCTGTCTTCTCCATGAGACTAATTCTTATTTATTTATTAGAGAAGTTATGCCACTCTACACTTTCTCATTTTTCAAACAGAGGAATAAAATAATGTTTCACCTGCCTTATGTATGTTTTAAACAGCAAATCTCCACCACAATATAGTTTTGTATTACGTTAAATATGTACAGCTGCTGCATTTCTGAGAGCTGATAGGACTTTGTGGTCGCTTCATTTAAGGCTTGAATTTCCTAATGGATTGTGTTAAGCAGTCTTCCCTCCCTCCCCTAGATAAGAAGTGCTGTAATAAGTGCTTGCTTAAAATGATAGGACTGTTTAAACAGTAATGAATAAGTCATCACTTATGTTTCAAAATGACACTTAAGTAAAGCTGCAAATTATCTGCCCCTGAATGCCAATTGCTCTGTTCAGAATTAGGACTTTTGTCATCTTCCTAATAACAAAATCTTCTCCCATACACAGGGCAAATGCACGCTGAAGCCATGCATGCCCACACATTACTAGCTGGGAGAAGGCTTGGCATGAGACCACCTTAGCATGTCCCTGGAGAGCAACAGAAGTGCTCCAAAAAGGCCCAGGTTAGCTGGACGCTGACTGCTCCCAACCTCTAACTCCTTCCCAGCCCTGTCCTGCAGTAGGTTTAGCAAGGGTAGCAATGCACTGCAATAAGCTGGTACTTTGCTAACCTCAGGATCATTTCAATCCAACCAGTTTAGTTGGAGATGCACGCCAGCCTTTCCTGCCTGTTGTCCCAGCAGCATTGTGTCCATTTGTGCTCCAGAAGTTGTGCCTTTGCACCCTCTGTATGTCAGTTTATAAGGAAAAAGTTTTGTGCAATTGTAAGTTGCTCTTCTTGTAAGAAATGCAAGTTTTGCCCCAGGTATCCTGCAGTTCTGACCATTTAAAATTTTCTGTGTTAATAACCATGCCTTGCAAAAATAGAAATATGTATGGTTTGAAATTATAATGGGTCACCTCACAGAGTGTAATTTTGTCAAAGTTACCAGAAATAATGGTAAATATGAAATAAATTAAATAAATGAAGAATAAATGGGGGGTTTACCCCATTAGACAAAAAGCAAAGTATTTAGACTAGATCCAATTTAGGAAAAAAAACCTAAAAATACCACCACCCCAAACCAAAAATAACCCAGATCTTTATTCCTGCTGCTGTTCAGTGTAATATGCTTAGTCAAACACACTTAACAAACTACTGTATAAGGATAACCCATTGTGCATAATAATACTAATTAAAGCAAAGCATTGCAGTAAAAGGGAACATTTTATAGTAATGTTTGTAATTGAAGATTTAAGATTTGGAGCTGTTCTGATGCTCCTTTCCTCAGATATTTAATTTTATAAGCTAACTGATATGAAGTTAAGTACCAAAGAGACACTAAGGGCAAAAGCACTAGAACACCGAGTTTCAGAATATTACATTTTAAGGGAACAATTGGGTTCATAATTGGATCCAGTGAGTTTGAAGCCTGAAAAGATTAATTCTGAAATTAAGTTTATTGACCAATGGGTCAGTAAGCAAATTTATTTTAACTAAATAACCAAACCTAGAATGAGGACTGAATTCATAGAGGTTATAGACTCTGTTCACAGATATATTAAAGGATTATTTACTTGATTTGACTAAGACATCGGAGACAAAGTGACTGCAAGGTTGTCAGCCAGTATTTTATACTTGACCTTGTTCCTATTTTGCACCGCCTCCAAATCAGGAAAAAAGATGATAGATGTTTATGTTTACAGTGCAGTCAAATTTCATTTATACTAATAAACAAAAAAGGCATAAATCAAAAAAGTAAAAGTAAACAGCTATTTAGCAGCATGAAGATGTAAATGGTGATGGCTCTTTTTTCCCCATGCAGGGCAGTGATGGGCAGCACCATGTGTGTGTCAGTAGCACAGACAGACAGTGTGTTTTATGTTCTTTTATCTCATCTCTGTAGCAAGAATGAATGTGAACAATCAAACGGGGCTGTAAGAAGTCATACACATCTATTTATTTAGTCTTGAGTACTACTTACATTTTCAAATTATGTTTAAGGATGATGAAGTGCATACAACATCATAAAGCCTTAGTACTCCTGCCTGAGTAGTTTTTCGTTAATTAATGTATATCACTATGTGATTAGTATGGACATGTATATACAAATACATACTAAAAACTGGGAGTATAGAGGAGCTATCATTCCCTAGAATTATTGCTGAGGGTTGTCAGAAAAAGTTCTCTTGTTTTCAAGCTTAATTGTGCAGCCTAACAATGCGTAAGAAACATTTAACAATCTCCCTGTTAATTCATTGAGTAATGGGGGAAAAAAAAGTTACTTTCTTCTTTCTTATGCACCTGCAAAATTTAATTTGTAGAAAGATCATAATTCATGGAAATTTGGAAAACTGCGTAAAGCAACTTGATGTGAATAATTCTCCTGGTAAAGAAAAAAAAAAAAGCAGCCTTGCTGTTACATCTTCCTTTGGAGACACTTTCCATAATAAGTTTTGTAACACATGGGACTCTGAATAGAAAACCTATTTCTTCTAGAGATTTAATTTACATTAATTAGATGTTCAGAAGGGTCAGTCTAGAGCAGGTGTCCTGCCAGGTTTGCATGAAATCATCCGTGTTTGGTCCTGTGGAGCTGTAGAGGAGTGGGATTTAATGAACAGTTCACCAAATTAAATTTTCTGATGTGGGTTTGTTTAGAATGTGCCCGTGTGTGTTGATGTGTGCTTGCCTGTGCACATGCAGATATGCGTGTGTGCACACGTATTTGCCACAGCAGACAATTAATCAGGTTTTTTGCAAACACTTGAAGGTAGAAGGCGAAAAGATGACAAACATCTCCATAGCTAGGATTTCTATGTTGAGATCTAAACGAGGGCTGGTGAATGAATGCAGATGAGACGCTGGGTCTGCAGAGGAAATAATTCAAGTGTGGGGCACCATTGCAAAGGTCTTTGAGGAGCTGTCTGGATAAGGAGGGGAAAGGAAAATATCCTCTCTCAGAGAATGTTTTTAAAGTTTGTGGAGGGTAGAAGGCTGCAGACAGTGACTTAAGAATTTGGAACAGACCCTGAGATATCAAGCAAATCCTGAGCTTTGAAAGAGATGGGTGACATCAGTCAGAAAGGAGAAGACTTGGCATCATTGCCTAGCTGTCATCAGCTGGCCTTTCTACTTGCTGCATACTAAACCCAGAAATCTCATAAAACTCCTTCCCTAAACCCGAGCTAGGATTTTTCATTATTAGAAGAGGCAAATGCAATTCCAAATTAACCTACTGAGACCATCAGTCAGAATATCTCATTGCTTACCCACAGCAAAGCAAAATGTATTAACACTGCTAACGATGAAATGCATCAGCACCTGACTGATGCCACCAATGACTTAATGAAGGGATCTGCCAAACCCAATGTGCTTGTCAGTTTGCAAACTCAATGGACATTTTACTGTCCATCTGCTGCCATTTAATACTATAAATTTGAATCAAATTCCCATTGTCTGAATTAGTAGCAGGTATCCAATCCAATTAAAAGGCGTGTTCACTTTTAATTTTAACCAGCATGTCACATTACATCAGTCGTGTTGAATTCAGGCTACTTTGGTTATATCAAGATGAATATGCTAATTACAGCTTGAGAATCTGCTGCCTCTTGGACAGCAGGCGTTTGATTCGAACGAAGCAATCAGTTTATGCGAGGTGTCCTCTCATCAGTTCTGGACAGCCCAGAAACTGCATCTCTCCTTCTTGCCAGAAGCAGGTTTTGCTTGCATACAGATGTTACAGCAAAACACCTCTAACTGCACTAGAAATGCTCTTAAGGTTTCTGCACACTAGGCGTATGCAGTTTAGACCAATTACTTGGATATAAATAGATGTTATGACATCTTGATATTGGCAGTAGAATCATAGAATCATTTAGGTTGGAAAAGTCCTTTAAAATCAAGTCCAAACATTCACTTAAGTCTGTGAAGTCCACTGCTAAATCATTTCCCTAAGCACCACATCTAGATGACTTTTAAACATGTCCAGACCTGGTGATTCAACCACTTCCCTTGGCAACCTGCTCCAGTGCTTCATAACCCTTCCAGTGAACAAAGTTCTAATATCCAACCTAAATCTCCCCTGGATCAACTTGGGCCATTTCCCGTTGTCCTACTGCTTGCTGCTTGGGAGAAGAGATAGACCCGCACCTTGTTACAACCTCCCTTCAGGTAGCTGTAAAGAGCAATAAGGTTTTGCCCGAGCCTCCTTTTCTTCAGGCTGAACAACCCCAGGTCCCTCAGCTGTTCCTCATAAGGCTTGTTCTCTAGACCTTTCACCGGCTTTGTTGCCCTCCTCTGGACCCGCTCCAGAAACTTAGTGTCCTTCTTGTAGGAAGGTGCCCAAAACTGAATATAGTACTTGAGGTGCGGCCTCACCAGTGCTGAGTCCAGAGGTACGATCACTTCCCTGGTCCTGCTGGCCACACTATTTCTGATATGAACCAGGATGCCATTGGCCTTCTTGGCCACCTGAGCACACCGCTGGTTCATAATTAGCGGGTTGTCAGTCAGTACCCCTGGGTCCCTTTCTGCCAAGCAGCTTTCTTTTTTTTTCCCAGCCGCTCTTCCCCAAGCCCATAGCATTGCACGGGGTTGTTGTGGCCCAAGTGCAGGACCCGTTACTTGGCCTTGTTGAACCTCATACACTTGGCCTCAGCCCGTTGATGCAGCCTGTCCAGGTCCCTCTGTAGAGCCTTCGTGCCCTCAAGCAATTCAATATTTCTGCCCAACTTGGTGTCATCTGTGGAGTTACCAAGGGTGCACTCCATCTTCCCATCGAGATCATTGATAGAGATGTTGAATAGAAGTGGTCCCAGTACTGTTGTGGAAGAAGTTGCTGCCTACCAGAGTGATGGATGAAAAAAGATGGCCAGTAACTATTTCTTGGAGGTTACTAAGGTGCTTTACTGAAGTCTTAAATCACTTACGATGAATTTTTGGAGGGGAGACAGAGACACTAGGGGAGAAACAGACGTGCTGCTCCATTAAAAAAGTTTGGCAAGATAGACTTTGTGATCTGTGTCCAGGACTTTTTTTTTATCAGCAAGGGATATTTGATTAAAGAGTTTAGATGCATAACAATGATGCATTTGGAAAATGAGCAGACAGAATGCACATGGGTGCTGACTTTACCCCTGAACCCCTTTGGCTCCAACCTATGTGAGGTAGGCAATCACTCATTAAAATATTTCTCTCCCCTATGTTCCAGTGTCTCAGTTCAGGTTACATTAGATCAGCCCACATTGCCTTAGCCTTACATGAAATTAGGCACCTTATAGCTTTCTTTCCACGTGATTAACACAGAATGAGCATCAAGAACAGTCTTTGTTCTGATGACAGCTTAGGGTAGGTCTCCAAAGTTTATCTAATTTGCACAGATTATATTTGATGCCACTTTTCCCTTTCCTAACGAACACATCAATCATTGATACTAAGCTGGGCAAATAATGAAATGCATATTAAATAATATGTTTGTTGAAAAATATCATGACATTTGAATAAATTATTGCCTTAATGCATCTGTTCACTTATCAGTCAGCTTATTAACTTAGGGAAACATTGAAAAAGGAGCTTGTCTATTTTTTTCACTCTATATATTTTTATTTAAAAAACAAAACTAAGCAAATATGGTTTTCCAAAATACGTTTGGAATAGGAACAATGTTGTGAATGACACCCTCCATACACACTCCTGAAAGGGTGTATGGACTGTTACAATTAACCATGTAGTTTAATGGGGTGAAATTCTGCCCAGGCAAGGGACCACAGTGGGCAGCAGTGGAAAAACCAGAGGGCCCCAGCTGAAGTCGGAAGGTCATTTCTAGTCCTGAAGCTTCTCAGAAGCACATGTTGCTGTCACACTTCACTAGTGGTGAACTAATTTATGCAGGTGAGGTGGCAGTTCAGTGGAGTTGTGAAAATTGTCATCTGCTGGTCTGCATTTAATCACTCTCTTACTCTCCCAAAGCAGTGACTTCCCTCTCCATCACACATAGAAATCGTGGGACAAATTCAAGGATGAAACTGAATCAGAACAAGGGAGTAAATCACACAGTATATCTTTTGACCCCTTCTAGATAGGAAAGTTTCATCCCTTTTAGTGTTTTTTTTTTTTGCAAACATTTGCTGGTTTATGGGAACACTGAAGAAACCCTTACACACATTAACCTTGAATCTGGCCTCGTAAGTCTAAATGAGGCTGGGAGAGGCCAAGTGGATATAACTTACAAGCTGCTGGATGAACAGGAAAATCTACTACTGGGAATTGTTAGTTAAAGCCAGCTTCTCACCGTATATCAAATTGTGCTCGATGCACAAGTGTTAAGCTTGCTGGAAGAACGAGGTGGGTTTTATAGAGCAAAAGTCTGAAAATGTCAAATATCTTTCCTGTAGAAAATTGTTTCTGCAGTAATAAAAGACTGTTTGCTGGTCAGCTAAGTTCAGTGGTGGCTGCGCTCTGTCAAAACCTCAAGCATTTACAGCTCACACATTTGAATTTAAATTGGTCTGAAAGTAAACATATGTTGCAAGTTGTCAGCCTGGATACAATTTTGTATCTAAAGTAAATGTACTCATCTGTTTAATAATTTTTAGAAACAGTCATAAAGTATGTGGTGGTTTTGAGGGTGGGAGGGGGCTGTGTGTTTGCGCACACACATGGCTTCAGATGGTTTTGGTTTATTTAATCTCCTGCCTAAGAAGTGGGAAGCCAGAGTCTGCCTCCATTGCGTGGAAAGGCTGGTGGAGATGCTCAGGCAGGAACCAGCTCTTTTGGCTGGCACGCAGGGCGGGCAGGAGGAGACACGTCTGCATTGCTGCCCATTTACTTGAAAGCAGAGCAGAACATCTCTCTGGCTTCTTTCTGGGCTTTGCGAGGGGAAGGATCTTCAGTGAGGTGTGATAGCTCGGTGCAGCTTTCCTGGGGAGTGTGTGAGATCATCAAAGACTCAGCTTCCCCCTTTAGCACTGGCTGAATGCATTAATTTTCTCTGTATCACACAGATGGATGCAACAGTGCAGTGCCCCATATGCCTGTGGCCCTCCCTTCCCCTGAAATTTGGACTGTCAAATGAAAGAAGAAACCTGTTGGGTTAGAAATCAAACAACTCAAAGTCATTTATTCTTATTATTTTTAATTTAGCCCCCAGGCTTTCACGATCATGGTGCATAGTGCTACTAAATCAGGTAGAAGAGAGCTCCTAGAACTAAATAGAAATCTTAAAAGCTTAATCTGGAGATTTAAACAGAACACTGACATTTAGATATCTAGGTTTGAATAAATTCATGTTGTAGCAGGAGTAATGGTCAACCTTGGCTGCTTTTGAACAGTTCAGTCTCGTGCTCCATTTGCAGGAGCAATTTATCAAAATTGGTGCCTTGATAAGTCAGCTCCCCACTGAGTTTTAGTCTAATACATGGGCATTAAAAGAACAGGCAGCTGTCCTCATAACTTCAGTGTCAGGAGACAGTAGCTTCACCCTAAAGAAAGGAAGGACCAGAAACACTGAAAGAGAAGGCTCTAAAATACCAAGGAGAAGGGTTAACCAAGAGAAAGTTTAAAAACAGGGGAGAAAAGAAGCATTGAATCCCTCTGGAGGCTATTTAAGAACACCATATTAGATGCACAGATGGTACATATACCTCTGAGCAAGGAAAAAGTAGAAAGGGGAGAGTAAATCTGGCATAGTTAAGTGAAGAAGTGCATAAGCTTAAAGGAGCACTGTCAACTTAAAAATCACACTTTTATTGGAAAATTTGCTGCCTATTACTGTTACAAACAACGCCTATGATCACTGTAATTGAAATATGAGACAAAAGACTCCCTCTGCTTTTTAGTGTGCTTCCTTTGGGCCCAATCCAGATTGCATGAGTGTCAGCAGATGATGTCCCATTGCTTGTAGTGAGCTCTGGATCAGGCCCTGTGCATATTTGTCTGTACATCCTGTATGGGCAGTTTCATTATTTTGCATGTGGTCTGTTTTCTTATTGTCTCTGTGGTTTTTCACACAGCAAGAGAGGAAAAAAAGCATTTTTTTCCAAATTGTAAGTGCGATTGTTAAACTATGGAAATGCCAACAGGGTCCCAGGCACACTTGTACCAGAATACCAAATAGTTTGCTTTTTTAAGACAAAACTCTTCCTTCAAAAATTTGAAAATGCAGTCAAGTCAGTTATAACCAAACGTCCCTGACATAAAATGCAGGAATAAAAGAACAAGGAAATTATCTGAAAGGTGTACGTACAAGGCACCACAGAAGGTGTAGGAGAAGTGTTTCTGTAGGAAACAAAAAGCCACCTATATGTCCCCCATGCCCATACGCCACCCAGCCATGACTCGTAGGATCCTTCTGAAAAAATAGAACAGCAGAAAGACTAAATGGAATTTTCTACATCCATCTTCACTGCAGAGGATGATGAGGAAATTCCTGTTCCAAGGACACTTTTTGCAGGAAATCAGAGTGTGGCCTCATAACAGAAATTGAAGTCTCATAGGAGGAAGTTATGAAGTTATGGAGCAACTTCAGCAACTCAAGAGCAGTAAATCACCAGGAGCAGATGGTACTCAGCTGAGTGTTCCTAAGGAAATAAAAGTGTGAAGCAGCAGAGATATTGACAAGGATCTGCAATATATCATTAAACCCAGCAACTGTTCCTGAAAATTTGGAAGTAATTTGTATGGTGTTTAAAAAAAAAAAAAAAAAGCTGGTTGCTTTCTTCTTGAGCATAGGAAATGAAGCTGAGAGTTCCCAAGTAATTTTTATTTGGTTTGCTTAATCGCAGAATAAAGTAACTTTGAATTAGGCATGACCTGGTAGGTTATAACTTTATAAAGAACAGCTGGGATATGATTTTTATACGTAACAGCTTTTAGACAATGGTATTTAGGTGAACATAGTTGATTTGAACTCAGGGTCATGTTGGCTGAATAAGGTTGTTTATTTTTCATGTGTTATTTGAAGTTTATGGGTAGTTTGATGCCCTCCATGGAAACAATGAACACATTTTGGCACAGCAGCATACCTTGGTCTACATTTTCATATGAAGTTGGACATTTAAATAAGAAGCTGATTGCATTCCAAAGGATGCGAGTTTCCTGCCAACACAAAAATTACTTTATAATGCTGAGGAATGTTTATATATGTGCTACAAAACTTTTTAATTCAATTTGCTGCAGAGAAATTAATTGTTTTCAGGAAAAGAAAGTTGAATTTCTCAGCAAAAAGCAGATACTTTGATGTACAAACCCACTCAGCTAAATCTCCATTTTCTGCAGTTATACCATATGGGTGAGGAGTAACAGAGTACAGAGGTTTTGCCAGGCAAACACAGCTAGTATGTACACACATGCATGGAAATCAGCTGAGGGAGGTAAATTAGAAGTTCTAATGGATTTGGAATTTAGTAAAGCACTTGAAATGGCATCTCGTGAAATCTTACCCTCAGATTAATTCAAATTACTTTGGATATGAACACTGTCAAGTGGCCTGAAAGCAGGCTCAAGGAATAAAGTAAAGTGTGGTGATAAAGAGCAGCATATCAGGTTGTGGATAGAGAAGTGCCAGAGGGACTTTCATGAGGTTGGTCTTGTTTCATATTTCATTAATGATCTCCAGGAGAGAACAGAGAGCAAGTTCACAAACTCTGCAGATGATAATAGGATAGGAGGAGGTACAGATACCAGACAGGACAGAAAATAATTCTGTGGAGGAATTAAAAATAATGAAGAAAAAACCAACTAGATTACTTGTATTCTGGCAACTTGTATGTTGGGGGCAGGGGAGTGGAACAGCTTGAGAAGAAGATCTTAGTGGAATGAGTGAAGCTGGACAACAAGCTGAAGCTGAGCATAGGTAAGGGCAGTAAGCTGGACTGTGCAGATATAATGGGAGTTCAATAGCCATTGCTGGGGTCTGGAGCGTGGAGTTGTTGAGAAGGATAGTCAGGTGGTTGCTGAAACATGGGTAAAAAGCAATGAATGGCAAGATTTGGAGGGAGTTTGGGCGGGCACGTTAAGGGGTGAGCAGAGTCAAATGTGATTTAGGGAACACAAAGGTGTTAATCCTGTGGAGAAGGAGGAGAAGGCTGGAAAGAAGTTAATCTTTTCCAGTTTTGATGCGTAACACTTTGATGTTTTAGCACTTGGATCTGTGGCCTGAAATGAGCTGCCTTGCTTGGGATGGACTAAGCTGAGACAAGCAAAGAGTAGGAAATACCGAAGCTGGTGCTGGCAGAGAGAACACATGCACCGTCTTCTGTGTACTTTCCAGCTCTGGTGTCTGCAGAAGTGTGAGGATAGCACACTTGGAGTCAACAGGCACTAGGACTTCCCAAAATTACACTGCCTGTAGTTAGACTGAGCTATGACAAATAGTTAGAGGCCTGAGCCACAAGCCTCTGAAATAAACAGGGGTGGCCTGCCCAGAGTAGCAGTTCAACTGGGCCTGAAATTCAATAGTATAGTTACATAGGTTTGATAAAACCAATGATTATTAGCAAAAGTATAGCTAAGCCAAGTAAAAGAGCAGTGGAAACCAAACCTCATTCATGAGAGATATTGCCTGCCAGTGTAAGCCCCAGATTACTGCAAAGTTTATAGGACATTTTTCACTCCCTCCTTCAGGTATTGGCTATTGTCAGCTGCAGCTTGCCAGATGAGATGAACAAATGAGCTGATCATTATGGCGAGACCCATCTTCCTCATCAGAACAGTTGCACTGATGGCATAGCAAGCGTGAAGGGCTCCGTGACACAATCCAAATATAAGCTGACATGTCCCATTGGGTCGGCCAAATACATAGCTGGTGTAAGCAGGCTTAATAGCTGTATTAAAATCAGTGGGGCTGCTTACACCAGCTGTAATTTTGGCCCAGTGTAGGAATTGTTATAGCTCCATTTAGTTCTTACCGGGTCTGGAGAAGCAATAGGTTTGCTATAATGTCACTGGTAATTTTTTTTTTATTATTATCATTTACATGAAAAAGTTCTGTCTCACTTTCAAACATCCTCAAATCTCCCGTAAAAATTTTCAGCGTTCATAGTGCAGTTATCAGTGTCGCCACACTGCTCCTTTGAAGTATTTTGAAAATGTCAGTATTTTCTAGTATTTACTGTTGATGAAAATATGGGAAGTGTAGAAGTTTTTTTATAACAGGATTAAAGCAGTATGTGAGGTTGTGCTCAATCTCATACAGTAAGGGCTATTTTTGAAGAATGTAGTCATATAGAGGTCTAATTCATTATATCTGGACATCTCAGTATAAAATGTAATATGTAGCACTTTCACTATGTCTAACTTTTCCAAAGAACACAGTTAGAGATATTAGAGTGTGTTGCATAGTTTGTAAGATGTTTCCTAAAACTGGTTTCCTAAAGACAGCTAATCGCCACTGAGGTTATTTTGAACTTTTCTTCAGCCTTGGGCTTAGGTTTGAATAACTCAATATCAATTGCAGAACAGAATGTGCAATAAGTTACTGACCACCAGTTTCATTCTGTGGATTTCAGGGGCAATATTTCCACTGTTGTCAGTGTGATGAGAACTGAATCCCAAGCTACAAGCCCATGATGGCATTTCAACAGGAGAAATGAGGAATTAGGTATTTGTCCGTGTATTCTGTGATCTAGAATTATCACTTTTTGCTGATAAAGCTGTGTAAGGTATTTTAAATTGAAGCTAATTTGTATTAAATAAAATAAAGCCCAGGTCTGCCACACTTAGGCTGGATAGCCATTCCTCAGTAGCCCAAGGCAGGGAGGTAATGTACACTTTTCCTCCTTCACCATTCTGCCTTATCCTTTCCCTGGCTTTATTAGGCGAAACCTTTCTAACCTTCACAGTATGACTACCAAACTTTTAACCTCTCTCTGCCTCTGTCTTCCTACATTTCCTAACCTGTATCTGCATTTTCCCTGGCAAGGTTAGGATAAGGAGTGGCATTTACTGTTCCGTATTGTGTTGTGCGTTTGCCCTTGTCTTGTGTATTGTGGGTGTTTTCTTAGGTTGGTTTTTTTTTTTGTGAAAGGTACCAAGGAGATTCTCCGTTGTTTTTTCCTTTGTGCCCTTAATGGGGTTTAACTTACCACCCCATTAAACAGTCATTTCTTACATGCAATTGTGATTACTGGAATGTAAGTTGCTATTATTAATCATCTTTCCATTCGTACTGTTACATTAATCATGTGAGGAGACACTGATCCAGCAGGATGACAACTTCTTGTTTGTGGTGATCCGAAATTCAACCCGTGAAGCAAAGAATGACTTCTACAAGTCGTTTTTGTGTTTGCCAATTTTGAAGGCGGCTCTGTGCCATTTTGCAGTACTCCATGCTAATTGTGACCTGTGTGGGTTTAGGGATTTCATGAAAAATACAAGAGACGCAGGAGCAGTTGGAAAAAAACTAGTTTCGCACGTCGTTTGTGTCAGGGCTGAGGAATGGATTTGCCCTCGAACGCAGGCACTGCTACGAAGAGACTCTGGCTCCCAGGGCCCCGCAGCGTGCACGCAGGGGGCGTTCTGGTGTTGCCCGCCCGGCTCTCCAGCCGCTCTCCCTTTGTCTCCAAGTGGCACGTGCTCTGCCGCAGCCATGTGCCTCCACATCTTCCTACAGGAAATCTACTCTCACACCCAAGAGGGAGAAAGTCTAGCACGTTTTCTGCAAATCAGCGTGTTCCTCTGGGAAGCATGCTTGTGGAGGAGCAAAGAGGACAGTGCAGCTGTAAACATTCTGCTCGGAGATAATCAGCGCCCCAGCAGGAGCACCTTCCCTGCACAGCTGTACAATTCCCTTTGCTCTCTAGAAGGCACTGCACCCTACGTGCAGTTTCCAAGCTACATTTAACACAATTGCCCATCAGCACTTAGGAAGCAGTTACCACAGAAACCCAGCAGAGACCAATTAGTCACATGATTAAATTAATTAAAATAACCCAGGGTATCTGCCATCTTGCTTCTTTCTGCTATGCATAACGCATGACCCAGGCGGAGCTGTAATTAGGTAGTATTATTGTGCCTTTAAATCCTAGAATCATCTTCATACTGTACTGGAGGTGGTCTTTGATTTTTCCTTTTCCACCAGCCTGCATAAATCCCTTCCCAGAGATATGCGTTATTCTCTTGCCGCAGAGATGCATTATTCCTTTTCTGGAGATCTGTGTTACTGCACAAAAACGTTCTCCAGCCCCCTCAATAAGCCAAGTGGTATCAAATTTACAAAACATCAGATTTAACAACAGTGAGATTTGTTATGTTTGGGATAAGAGGATTTGGAAACATTTTCAATTGCACAGCTAAGACTTTTGGAGGTCTTTAATGACAGCTCTAACAATACTTGCCAGGGAGAGCTCTGTAATATGTATTAGCACTTGACCTGAGAATTGTAAAGCACTAAGAAAAGACTATATGTTGTGTCTTCATTTCCCAAGTAATACTGTTATTGCAGCGGGGTGCGTTTAAGTGGAACAAGCTGTCTGCCTTGTAAGACTGTTTCCTGGGAAAGGCAGGCAGTTTGGTTTCCTTGCTCGTTTTTAAAACCTAGAAATGCACAGTCATATTCTAACTTAGCAAATCAGTCCTTTGTCCTTGGTCCTTTGGCTGCCCTGGTCATGGCATCCCCTGAAGATCCATGTCAGCTAGGCTTTTCTTCTATTACCTAGGTGTCATACTTCTGCATGCACAAAAATCATCTTTACCTGAAATGGCATAAAACATGGAACACTGCAGTCTCCTTCATATCAAATATTTGCTGGTGACTGCTCTGAGGTTACCTTTATCCACGGCACCAAAGGAAAAAAAAAAACAAAACAAAACATTAATACTATTTCTGGCCACAGAGCACAGAGCAGCTTGCTTCTCCGAACCAGATTCCATACAAATAGACTTGACAAAATAGCATGCATAAATTACATGGCTCTGATGCATTAATTTGTGCCTAACAGAGCAAGTGGCAACAACACTACGTCTACAATGGATGGGTATAAGATGGAAGAAATGAAGTCTGTGGGTTAATGTATAAATAATCAACTGTTACGGAATTTGCAAATATTATGGAAGAAAGCTGGCAGGTTTTGCACATGCTGTATTGCTAAAGTGCCACGCACAAACACATTTGCTAGGCTTAACTGGCTCTGACTAGCCCGTCAGGAAGGATGTACATGTTTGGCAGTGCTGAGGCGCAGATGCTCCGATATGACATAGGGGGTCTACTCATGAAATGAGGTCTCTGTCCACCAGAGTAATGTCAGTGACAAAAGAGAGCCTTCACCAAGTCATAGCACATTTCCCAGGGTGAAACAAGCCTTGTGCCAGGTACAATGCGGGTCTCTGATTTTATACAAATCGTCCAAAACTGACCAACGTCTGTGTCCAGGACACACATATGTAGATTACCAGGCACAAATGAAACTAGCGCTCTGAGTTTTTCTATTTCACATGTGTTTTACTTGTAAATTGTCATGGGCTGCTGCAGTGTGTGTAATACCCACTGAAAAATGGCCTCTTGTGTGATGTTTGAGCCTGCTGTTTTTGCAATAAGTGACAATAAGACACTGAGAAGGAAATTCTCCGTGGGATCACCCAGCATTACAGTGCTGTAGTCCCATAGAAATTGGTTGAATTATGTTTCTGTAAAACTGAAGTAAGCCAGTGGAAAATCTGGTACACATGCAGCGGCCACATGCTGTTATTTCCAGTATTAAAAAATGTCCCACAAATAAATTCATGAAAAGGACCATGAGTATGCTTTCTGTTTCATATTTAAAGTACTTCATCAACAAACCTGCCTACTAAGTTCTCAAAGCTTTTCTTCCTTTATAACACAGAAAAAAAAAGCTTTTTTTTTTTTTTTTCCAGACTAGAGCAGTGAAAAGTTTTGACTGTGGTTTCTTGTCATGCTCTGTAAAATAAATGCATCTGAAAGCAAAGGACAGGCTCTTCCATAACAGCCAAAGTGACAGCAAAGAATGAGGTGGCCGTTTTGAAGTTTGCAATATAAATAGGAAGGGAAGGGCTTTGCTTTGGCGTATAGGGGCTCTGTGTTCTTGATACAAGTTTCTTGGTACGGGTTTCTGGCTTTTCCCAGGGAGCAGACAGGTCCCCTCAGCCATGCATTATGGAAGAGTGAATGGCAATAGAAATAGGGGTCCCTCTCCCAGTCATCCTTGGAGTGGGATTTGTAAATAAGAGAGCAAGGACAGAAGTGTGTCATTACATATCTCTGTGTCCTGTCTGTGTTGAAGAGAGATGTGCTGACCTCTTCCTGAAGCAGGAGAGGGAGCAGTCCTGTGGTACGTGTTCTGCTTACCAGATACTTGGAGGGTTCATAGGGGCACTTCTGAAATATGGTCACTGACTTGCTGCTGGGATGGTCACTTCAGGAGCACACAGATTAGAGGCAGGGACTGCAGAAGAGGAGGAACACTGGACAGTACAGAACAAAATATTTCCATTGTGAAGATATTGGGCAGTA